>NC_056744.1:1784440847-1784485847 GCF_019279795.1 Protopterus annectens | reverse complement strand
GAGGACCTTTTTTCACATTTCATAATACAAGAGTTTTAGTTAAATAAAATGATTAATTAAATAAAGCTTTTAGAAAGTTATTAATACCATTCCAAAATGGCTTAATTTTAAAACAAAGAAAATGTGGTTCCAGTCTGCCTTGTGTACTTGCTCACATATCCAACATATTCCTTTTATGGAAAAACTAATTTTACTGATTCTGTCTGGGGTTAAGAATGCTCTGTGTAAGCATTTCCAATTAAAAACTTTCCAGTATTGTTAAAGGGATGTATATTTTATCGATAGTAAGATATTTGTTTTAATATCTTCAGTTAACTGTATTGACTGTCCTTTTGTTATATATTTACAATATGAGATTTTGGGTGTTGTTTTATAGTTTATCAATAGTTTGTAAAATTTTGAAATACTGTTTCCCATGTCAAAGTCGTTATATATGATTTCATATATGTATTTCGTAAATTTAGGTTTTTCTTTAAATGAAGAATTGTTAATTATTCTACTTAAATCTTGCAAATATGACAGAATACTCTGTAAAGTTAGCCAGTCTTGTTGTGGAATTTTGTATGTTGTTTTTATTTCTTGCATATCTAAAACTTTTAGTTCTTTGAAACATTGAAGCCAACAAACAAATACTTTCTGTTCCCAGGAATTAATAATTTCTCTATATATTTTATGTGGAAAGTTCTTTCTGACTATAAATTGTGTTAAATGATCAAACCAGATTTTTAAATCTATATTTGCATTAATAATTTTCCTAAATGAGTCAATGTAATAACTAATCATATGAGTTTTAGTGGGTTTAGTTATATTAAATTGCATTGCATACTAATACATATGTGCCATGGCAAATTGTTTTTATCTATTTGAAATTCTTTTTGTAAATCAAATTCATTTATTGATATTACAGTTACAATTTGCAGAGTAATTTGATCTTAACCAATCTGAGATTGTTTTAGATATTGATGCTTTTATAAATGTTTCTATATCAGGAAAGTTTAATCCTCCCTGTTCCCATGGTCTGATATGATGTATTAAAGCTATTCTGTTTCTTTTGGGAAACCATAAAAAATTTATTAGGCAGGAATTTATTTCTTTAAGTATATTTCTTTCTGGTAACCATTGTATTACCAATGCTATATATAGGATCGTGGGCAGTAAAAACATTTTTATTAACTGTAGTCTATCTTCAAATGTTAATATTATTTTGTTCCATTTTTCCACAGAGATTTGAATTGTATTGATGACATTATTGTAGCTTTTTGAGACTAATTTATTATTATCCTTGCATAACTCAATTCCTAGATATTTTAAGGTAGATTCTTGTTTCCCTATGATGTGATCCTCCTTAGTCTGCTGTTCTTTTTTTCTATTTAAAAATAAACATTTTGATTTTGAAATGGAGTCCTGAAGTCATGTGAAATTTTGTCAATTAATATATCAAATTCTTCTAATGTCTCTTTTGTATTATATAATGTTAGAAATATGTCATCAGCAAATAGCATTACTTTAGAATTGCATTGCTCATAAACATCTATTCCTTTAATTTTTATATTGTTACAAATTGAATCTGCCAATATTTCAATAGCCAGAGCAAATACAATCGGTGACATGGGACATCCTAGTTTAGTGCCTTTTGTTATATGTATAGATTCAGAGGTAAAAGGACCTAACTTGACATAAGCTAAATTATTTGTATATATATTCTTTAGGAGCTGAATAAAGGATGCAGGAAATTAAAATAGCATTAGGATTTTGAATAAATAATTCCAATTTAGGGAATCAAAGGCTTCCTCTATATCTAAGCCAATTATGAGTGTTTCTTTATTTTCTTTATTAACATAATCTATAAGAAAAATTATCCTTTTAATATTGTCATGTGCGTGTCTGTGATATATAAATCCAGCTTGATCATTATTTATTGTTTTGGACAGCAGTATTTTCACTATCTTAGTTAATATTGTCATAAATATCGTATAGTCATTATTTAATAATGATATAGGTCTATATGAGGTACAGAGGTTTGGGGATTTGTTTTCCTTTAGGATTGGTGTGATTAAGGAATATCTCCAAGAGGGTAGTATTAAAGCTTGTTACTGAATTTCTAATAGAGTTTTATGGAAGAGGGATAGTAGCTTTGAAGGAAAAAGTTTATATATTTCCATAATTATGCCATCTATACCTGGAGATTTATTATTTTTACCCTCTTTTATTGTATCTGTAATTTCTTTGTAGGATATGGGTGCTTGCAGATCTAGTTTTAATTTTCTGGTATTTTTTTTATAGTAGAACATTTTTCATCCAGATTTAATTGATCAATATGTATATTTTATTTTTGGAAATATTCCATATAGTGATTTCTATAAGCATCAAGAATGTCATCTATATCTGATACATTTTTCCCTTTCTTTTCATGGAAGATACTTTTAAGGTTATTAGCCTTTGATTGCATTTTGATTCTTGTATATATATTATGTAGATATTTGAGAGAAGTGGCCAAGGTATTAGGTTTTAGGTTTTTTAAAGATAAACTAGTTTTATGTGCTTGAATTTCATTGTATTTATTGTTTAATACTTCTACTTTCTTTTTCATCTCCAAATGATTTTGTTTTTTTCAGCTTTTACTGACAAAAGTTTGGATTGCAGATCTAATCATTCAGAATCCCATTCTCTGATTTTTTTTATACCATGTTAGGGTTTTACCATATATGTAAGCTTTTAATGAGTCCCATACCATTATTTTATTTATCTCTGTGGTGTAATTAATATCTAAGAGGAACTGTAATTCAAATAATAACCAGGGTTTGAACTCTTTAATTTTAGTTATATATGCTGGAATTCCGGAGTTAAAGATTAATGGTTTGTACCCATTTTGAAGTTTTAGTATCAATGAACTGTGGTCTGAAAAGGGGCAGGGAGTGATTGATAAATTATGATTTTAGATTGTAAGTCATGGGCAGCAAATATTTTATCTATTCTAGTTTGGGTACCAAATATGTGATCTTGATTGGAAAACAACAAAGATTTATCTTCTTTAAATTTGAATGCATCTGCAAGATAAATGATTCTACCTACTTGTTTAAAGCTTTTGATACAGCAGATGTATGCAGCGGTCTTTTATTTGTATTTTCAGAAATATCAAATATACAGTTAAAATCTCCTTCTGATATTAAGTTGCCTTTATACTTATTGGAAATGAAATCCAAGTGTTTTTTTAAAGTTCTTGTTCCAATGCCTAAAAACAGTATAGATTGGCTAGGGTCCATATTCTGTTATTTTATTTAACTATTACTAATGCCATAAGGCCTTCTTTATCTTCATACTTATAAATGATTTCTGGGTTAATCACATTTGTTTTCCATAAAATTGTTACTCCTTTTGTCTTTCCCCCGATTTACGAATCCTCCATGCAAGACTTAATAAGTCTTACTCGGAGGCTGCAGTTGAACGGTATGACATCAGCGTGCCATGAATATGCATGAGGGCATGCTGACTCAACCGTAAGTCTTACATGGACCGTGTAAGAGAGCAGGGGGCGTGTCCGACTGCCGAGCATTCTAAATGTCCACGCCCCTGCAAGTGTTTAAAATAAAAGCAAATAAACAAGAGCGAGTCCGCTCAAATGTCCCTGCACCCAACACCTCACTGTCTGATATCATAAACCCCATCACAGTTCTAAAATGCATAACATTAATTTTTTTAAATTCCCAAAATAGCTGCCCATATTTGCGTGTGTGTGCGCGGGTGTACCCATTGCTTAGCTACAGTTAACAATTCTGATATGGAAGAGCATAAAAAGAATGTTTATGCAAATCACACCAAATAGCAATAGCGTAATGGGAGAGCGTTCACACAAAGAAGAGGCATTCATGGTTCGAGTCCCCCCACTCCCTTTCGTATTTATTTTTTAATCAGTATATGGAATAATACCTAACATATATGTTTAAACATAACTAAAAAGCAGTGAAATGGCCAATGTATCAGTGAACAAAATAAATATTTTAAAGGATCCCAATATAAAATTGCCTGCAGTTAAGCAGTGCTTCACCCAGCGCAATAGAGTTGCCCATAGTTCAATAGAGCTTTACCCAGCACAATAGAGTTGCCCATAGTTTAAAAGCACTTTACCCAGCGCAATGTGTTTGTGCGGACATGCATGCCGCACCAACCAGGGCACTGTAGGGCACCAAGGAGCAATGTAGAGCAAAGTTGCTTAAATGCAGCCACACCCCCTAGCCTGTCTGGACAGTATGAAAATAAAATGAATGACAAGGTTTGAACCCAGGACTCTGTGCATCAGATGCAAAGTACAGAACCACTAAGCCATGACAACATAGGGGAAACAGCCACTGTTAACATTCATATACTTACTAATGGTAGTTTAACCATTACTAAGCAGGTCTGCAGTCAGCTGAGAATTTTACAAAATGGCCAATCACAAAAAAATGCGGGAAATGTGGCATATTTAAGCCCCACAGGCGGAAATACACACCATAACTGATTGTAGCTCATATCTGCAGTTAGAATGTCTGATGTCGGAGAGGGAACACGCTTCCGAGCGCAACGTTGGGGCATCGAGGAGTCAAAATACATGGTTTGGCTCCTTGTCCACCATGTTCCAAGGGATGGAGTACAAGGCAGTGGCTTGGAACCGGTTAGCTTGTGACCTCACCAGTCCCACAGGCGTTCCTTGGACTGGTGAGCAGGTCTGTCACCACCATGCAGACCTGAAGAGACGAAAGCAGGACCGCCTTAACCAATGGATGCAGGAGGCCCGTGGGATGCGAGATGCCCCACAACTGAGTATGTAGCCATGGAATGCAGTATGTAAGAATTGATAATGGAGTATGTATAATGGATAGGTATGTCTCAATATCCCTTCATTTACTTTACAGCTGCAGGTGACCGTGCTGCGAATCAGCAAGCCTATGCTGATAGACTGCTAAGACTGCACCACCAGGCAGGTTAGTAATTATTCTGCATGTATTGTTATATAAAATATGGGAGAGAGCATGAAAGAAAGTGTTGTAGTCCAATAATACAGCCATAAAATTGCCTGAATAAGTCCTCTGCATGTACTGTCAGATAAAAACATCAGAGAGGCAGAAAAATAGTGTAGTAACCCATTAAGAAAGGTAACATATGTCTGGAATAATATCTCTGCAGCACTGTCATATAAAATAAGTGAGTGAGCCTGAAAAAAGAGTGTTCTAACCCATTAATAAAGGTATAATACATCTTGAACATCTCTGCCATATACACCGTTAAAACAAATAAAGGAGTGAGCCTGTGGAAAAGTGTGTAATGTCATTAATAAAGGTCTAAAACCCAGAGTCTGTATGTGTCACAGTGTTTGAAATGTTGTTGCACCCTTGCATTATACAAACAGTACTGTTTGAAAAGGTGCTGGCAACCCAGAGTTGTGCAGTCCCATATAAAGTGGGTGATGGAAGTGCTAGTAGCTGTGAAACATATATACAGTCCACAACAGTCAGTTACTGGCTGGCATGAATAAGTAAATCTGGCACACGTGTAGCATGTTATTTTTCCCCAGAAATGTGAGTGTGTGTCAAGAAATGCAGGGTTCTGTACAAATCAAAGTGAAAATGTCATATGAAAACATCCCAGATATGTAGATAAAGAAATATAAATGCAATCAAGAAATATGTAGCAGTAACATCTGCATCCTGGACAGTTAGTATGTCAGATATAGGTCAGGTATATACTGAACTAGCCAAACCCATTACACAACCTAATGTATAGTGGCAAGTGTAATAATACATGTAGGGGATACACACTTGCAGTCACTAGGAATGTAGTGTAAACGAAAAGGTACTTATAAGATGTTAACCGAGGTTTTTTCTACACCCCACTGTATGTGCATAAACCAAGCAATTCCACACCTCAATGGGTATGTGTAATCTTAAATATTTATTGGGACATATGTCCTATTGTTCTATAAATATTTGCATTCATGTTGATGCATGTGCCCTGTTTAAACACCACAATCATGGTGGCCTAGTGCTACCAAACATCCCTGCATGCTGTTGGAATATCCACTGTGGTTCAATATGTGCATGTGTTATGCTTGCTGTTCAGCTGTTGTAACCTTGGTTTGTTGGGTTAATGGGAATATTACTGCATGCTGTTACAACTAATCTGGAATGCTGTTTTGCTTATGTTGTAATTAAACACACCTAATCACAGAACATATGGGAAGGCCGGTCCCAGCGGACCCACCTGTCCCCCCTCAGCTGGCGAGTGCACCTGGCACAAGCAGGTCCGGTGCCCAGCCCGGGCTCCCCTCCTCTGCTGGTCCTGTGCCACCTTCAGGTGGAAGCTCTGCAGGGGAGGAAGTGCTGCAGGGGATGGGGCTCATCCACCCATGCAAGTGTGGGCGGAGACGGGCCACCTGTCACCCTTCAAAGGGTCCGGGTTGTGGTACGTAGGGAGATCCAGCGTTCAGTCGCTGATCCCCTACGCCAGCTCGAGGTGAGAGTGGCGCATCTCATGGGTGAGCCTGCCCGTCCTACGCAGCCCCCAGCACAGCCACCCTCGGGGCTGTGAAGGTTCAGTGGTGATTGCCCATGGGTGGGGATCTCAGTTCCACTGTTACTCATCTGTGGGCTCATGAGCTTGCAATTTCCAAATATCCGACCCCGTCAATTGTGTTCACCCACCTCATGTGTCATACACCACCCCTGTATGCATCTGGTCTGTCTTGTCTGTTTACCTTCCCAACCTACCTCCCCGGACATACCTACTTCCTCTACCTCACTTCCCACTCTCACCTGAAAAAAAAAAAAAAGGGCAATCTGTACCCACAAAAATTATGCCCCATACATAGCTGCCCATTTCGCACACATGTCCATTGGATATGTAAGCTGATAATTAGAATTGGCAGTACAACATACTTTGTTGTTCTCACCCCTCTCCCAGCGGTGGAAGGTTTCAAATTTCACTCGAAATTCATTGCATATGCACAGCTGTTGCTGTTAAAGAAATGGGCAGCTATGGACCTTCCCTACACCCATCCTGCACATCCCGAGCTTGTTTACCAATTGTCTGTCCCTCTTTGTGCCCCCTTTTTCACCACTTTCCTATCTCCCCATTTTCTTTTCTTTAAAAGAAATTAGTGCGGGGGTTAGCGGGAGTAAGCACTTTTAAGCAGTAGTAAGTGGGATTAAGCGAGTGTGCATGTGTACGTTTAGCTAAGCATCGCTAAGCATCATGCAAACCCGCACAAACCCGCTTACAACTGCTTAAAAGTGCCTTAGTCACTCTATGGCAGGGCCCTTCTTCTGCTGAGCAGCAAAAGAAAAAACCTCTGCCAGTCTCGAACCCCAAACCATTGACACAATAGACTGCATGAATTACCACTAAGCCACAGCAGATATACAAATAACTTGGTTCTGAAATAAATATATCATGCATTACAATGAGGGAATGTAAATGGAAATTAGGAATGGTATAACACAAATCCTTTTCTGTGGGTCATTACCAGCAGTGGTTGTGGAATTGCATGACATGACTGTGAAAGGAGAACCAGCCATCCTAGCAGGGAATAATGTTACAGTAGCACCTTACAAACACCACACAGTATCAGACCAGGATAAATACTGGCCACAGGAATACAGTGCAATAACCACATTTGTATGGCAGTTAATTGTGTAAGTGAGAAAAAAGTACATATTCCCATGTATCCTGTGTTTGCATTTAAAGGGGTGTGTACATGTCTACACTGAGATGTGTGTACTGGAAGCAGCAACATTCAGGTTTGAGTACAACATGCATATAACTGGCTACAACCCTAGCATCAGATAAGAGACATATACCAACCTTCAGACTGACACAACGGTGTCCAGAGCAAACAAGCATGGGCCCCACCTTGGAAATCTGAAAGAACTACACCTACCTAACCTAGCATTTTATAGCAGTGGGCTGCAATCACAGTGAGTAATGCAGTCATCAAACATCAGGCTGTATGCAATTACTGAATGATGGGCAGCAATTGGTGCAGAGGCTGTCACATGCACAAGTGCAGTTACCTAGAAAAGCAGGCTGTACCTGCAGTCCATGCATGCAATTATATCATTGCAGGTGCTGTGAGATAGAGAGTAAGAGAGAGAGAGACACGGACACAGACACAGACTGAGACAGATACAGAACAGAGTGAGAAACTGAGACAGAAAGTTAAATAGAGGGCAAAAACCCAAAGCAAACCACCAATAAAAAAAAAAAAACTACAAATCCGTAAGACACTGAGCAGGGAAATACAAAGGTAAGGTATGTAACTCACATGTATGTGTTGGCATGTTGTAGAAGTTCCTGAAGAGTACTCTACACACTGCAAATCATCCATGTGTGGCAGCAGCATGTATCTATCTGTATCTGCACATGTGCATAGGGCAAGGGACATACTGCAACTCTTAGTGAAGGGTGGACAGATATCTGTCAGTGAAGGTTGATATGTGCATATATCCATGTAGGTCATAGTGTGTGGCCTAGAAAACAGCATGCAGTGTGCAGGAGCGGCCTTAGGTCAACTGGTGCCCTAGGCAAAAGGACTCCACAGCACCCACTACCACACTTCCTGGTGCCCCCATCCTTGTCTTACTACACCACATAAATAGTGGAAAAGCACCCCTGCTAGAGTGGCACCCTAGGCAGCCGCCCAGTTGGCCTATGCCTAAGGCCAGCTATGGTAGTGTTGATATATGTCATGTGGTGGTTAAATGCTGTGGGACAGATTTGTCAGATCTGCTGTGTGACAGCCCTTGAGGCCTGCTAAAGCTACAAGGGCTGAGGACACCCACATGCATTCTGCACAGCACTGTGCAATTTAATCACATACCTGTACATCCCACAACTGTCGCATAAGTGATATCCCCACCATGAAAGGTGGACTGTACATGTGCCTATATGTACATCCATGTGTACAGCAATGGATGTGTACATGTATGTGTATAGATATGCATATATATATATATATATATATATATATATATATATATATATGCATATATATAATATATATATATATATATATATATATATATATATATATATATAGAGAGAGAGAGAGAGAGACACGGGTTCATATGTACCGCAACAGGTGTGTGGTGACCAAGGCATGGACTGTAGACAAGTGTTGATACTGCAGTGCCATTCCACCTTCCCAAAACAGTGTACCCATTAACTACCACATAGGTAGAGATCTACCTAACAGTGAAGGTGTGATAAGGGAACATGGGACACAGGTGGACAGTAGCCTCCACTTTAATGAAGACAGTGCCACACTACACCTGTAATCTGTCTGCGTGGTATGTGTCATGACAACAGGTGTGTCATCTATGGAAGTATAGGGTAGAGTTCCCCTTTACTCATCACAATGCACTGTGTGGTATGTACTTCACATGACAACTACACCAGGTGAACAGGCCACAAACAGACCTCCCAAAGGGTAATACTGGCTGCAAACAGATGCCCTATGCAGACTGACTCACAAAACCACAGCTACACTATATTGCTTACCGGCCACACAGAGTTGACCTCTGCCGGACATACAGAGGTATGTCTCACCCATAGCTGGGTGACAACCACCATGGCAACATATCAAAATCCCTCCAGGATACACGCTCTAGGGCCCTAAACCTTGTCAGCTCACTAAACAGCACATGCTGGAAGGATAGGTTCCCATCTCAGAGATATGCCATACACCGGAATAGACCACATAGCAATAGCAAACAAGGCTCTTCCTTTGCAGTTGTTATAAATACCCCTGATGATTGTGTGGGAGTAATACACCCCAGGAAACACCTCTGTGGTTCAGGTTGGCAGGGGCAAGTGAAATCAAAGTACATGTGTGTCAAAGGCCAGGGTAGCATATGGCTAGGCTGCCGTAGGCCCTAGGGCCAATAGCATATTACCTACCTATGATAATATGCCCTCACACATGTACTTAATGCAATAGCTGCTATGTGAGGTTGAATAAGTGTAATGCTGAATGTGTGCAAGGTCTGTAAAGGTGTGATAGCTTAGTGTGATGTTGTATCTGACATGGTAGTGCCTATCCTAGCTGTGTGGACAGCAACTGATGTGTATTGTACTGTTAGGCAGACATAGTAGTACGGCATATGATGTGACATAGTTCTCCGTTAAAGAATGTGGTGTCTCATTGTAGGCTAAAGCAATAAATGTATGCTTAGTGAGTGGTACTGCTGGTGAATCCATCACCAGTATGAACTGCAGTACTACCTGAAGCTGTAGGTCTAAACAGCACAGTATGGTGTGTGTTCACATTGCTTGGAAACACTGTCATGTGTGTTTCCTGTAGTCTGCACAGAGGACAGAATGCAGGCATAAGGGTGTGTAAGTAGTGTCACACAGTACCGTATGGTACACAGGTAATGCTCATCTGTGTTGGCATACAGTGGTGCATTGTATGTTTGCCTGATGTGTGTGTGATTATGCTTGTACAATGGCTGCAATCATATGTGTGTTATAGGGTAAACATGTGTATCCAGCAACATATATAGTCTGTTACAGCAGTATGCCACCTATAGTAACAACTGGACACATCTGTTAGGCAGGGCTATGGCATCAATGACTAGGGTGGTTGATTGGTACTACTGTACCTGTACTTTACATCCATTGCAATGGATGACATCTCTGTTCGTGCATTGGTGTGATATACACCCCTGTCTTGAGGTTGTGCAATGTGTCACAAACAGTGTGTAGGGTACTGTTGTATAGTGGTGTGATATATAGAGTCTGCCAGGCAGTGTTAGTTGTGGCCTGAGAACCAATAAGTGGTATTGAACGTGTGTAACCTCTGACAGACAATAGGATGGTATATATGTCAGTAAAGTGATATCTGTGGGTAAAGGTATAAAGTGTGCCACAGGACACTCTCACACATATTGTTCATATCTTTTTCAGCCAGATGGCCGACCAACGCACCCCAGCGTACACAGCAGATGAGGAAGAGGTGATACTTGACAGCCTATTGCAGCGGTACACAATGCTGTTCTCCAGAAGCAGCCAGCACCAGCAGGAGCAGACTGCACTGTGGCAGGAACTTGTTCATTGGGTAAATGACATAGGCATGCATAACCGGACATATGTGCAGGTATGCCATCACTGCAGTGATTTAATTAGACAAGTCTGGCAGCGTGCGTCTGATATCCAAAGACAGCAGCTTGCCACAGGTGGTGGGGTGGCCATTCATCCCCCCCTCACCCGAGTGGAAGAGCTGCTCCTAAGCATGGTGGCTCCTGGACAACAGCTACATCAACCTCTGACATGTGTTGTAATGGAGGCCAGAGCCACCCAGCACATCCACCTGGAGCAAGCAGGTAACATGCCCTATCTGTAGACTACAGTTAACTGTATTGTTAGATTATGTCTACATGAGATGTGTACTGTGTGTTTAGCAGTTCCGCTGCTTAGTGTTGTGCAATATGGATAGTTTGAATAATATCCCTACACCTGTGACTGTTGACTGTTGTTGTACTGCAGTTTAGCGTATCCACTGTAGCAATGCCACAGTTGTGGCCACTGACAAATCCTCTCATATTCTCGTAGGTCCCTCTGGTGTGATGGCAGG
This sequence comes from Protopterus annectens, assembly GCF_019279795.1. NCBI lineage: Eukaryota > Metazoa > Chordata > Ceratodontiformes > Protopteridae > Protopterus > Protopterus annectens. The sequence continues at coordinate 1,784,474,242 of NC_056744.1, read as the reverse complement.
GCAGCCAATCCATGCTGGTGAGTGCGTTATACCTGCAATGTTGATAATGAAATATGCATGTCATAGGTGAGTTGTAGGCCATGTACACATAACACACCTACGCATAATGCATGCCATGCAAGTTTGCTGTGAGATGTTGCACAGCTCAGTAATGTCAGTAGCTGCCTCAATGGCATGCAATATACAGAGCATGACACACAGTTGTGGCAACCCCGTACTGCACATTGGATAGGCATAGTTGCAACACCTGTACACAACATAACACATTTATCACATGTAGTACACAAAGTCATGCTACATATGGTGTAACCACACTTCAGTATCCAACATGTCATCCACACACACATGATGTACCTCAGGGGTAGAGGCCTATCATGGGGCTGTGCAACACTCTTCAACACATAACGCAGTCATGTTAGCAATGCTCCCTACTGGGCACCTCATACACCCATGTACAAAGTGGCTGTGTAATAGTGAACATATCCACGGCACTGCAGTTCAGGTACAGCATGCTAGGCAGTGGTCTGTCACACAGTAGTAGCTGTGAGTGACCACAAGATGCATGATGATGATGATGATAGCACATGGTACTACACTCCATCTGGTTACAGTGACCACAGTTCTACACATAGCAGTCTTTGCTGTGCACTTCATTGTTCTGTGTGTGCAAACATATGCACCTATACACAACATGCATAGCATGTTGTGTGTGTGCTTACATATGCTAGTATACACATTTTGCACAACAGTCGCCATCTGTACAAAGAGTCACATATATGTCCTGGAATGCTATTGGGTGTATAGGTCACATGACACACATTGGGTATGTGTGGTGTTTAATGTTGCAGTCGTGTAGCATGCCATGTTATGACTGGCACCGACATATCTGCATTATGTCCCACACTCACCATAACCACTGTACAATGTCCATGTTGTGCATTGGGATTCTTTCATGTCTACATGCACCACTCATCCCATGTCTGTACATTGCATGCATTTGCTACACCTGTGCTCAGTATTATGTGCTATGGACACAGACCATGTCATCAGACATGGCAATCTATGTGTCACACAGATAACACATGCAGCCATGGTATGTATACCATTGAGTGATGGTGCGGTGCACATGACATTGCAGAGCAGTTAATACTTGCACATCAATGTTGTGTCCATGTACACATTGTGTTCCAGGGTGTAGCCAATCACTGAACAACTACACACATGCATCAAAGCCATGTATAATGTCATTAGATAGGGCTGTCTACACTTGCACTGCATGGTGTTGAGCAACACATGGTCTGCATGCTGACACGTGTGTGGTGACTGTTTACCTTGTGATACTGTCACCCACCATCACACACTATTGTGTATGTGTTGGATTGCTGGTGTGTGTGTGTGTGTGTGTGTGTGTGTGTGTGTGTGTGTGTGTGTGTGTGTGTGTGTGTATGTGCTGTGGTGAGCAGTGTATTTCTGTGCATGTGTGCATGTGTGCATGTGTGCATGTGTGCATGTGTGCTAACATCATGTACAGATTGTAAAGTGTGTTTCCTGTCTTCCTTCCACAGGTGCTGAGTTAGGGGTGGCTGAATGCAGCAGGGAACCTGATGTCACCGCCACTAATAGTGGTGATGATGAGACATGTATTGTGGTACAGGAAGGTCTGACAAGGTCTGTCGTTGGTCCACCAATCGACAGTACACAGCGGTCAACCCCATCTATGCGCACACTCATACTGCCAATACATCCCTCGTCACCAATGGCCGTAGCTGAGGGACAGCATACAGTTGGCATTGACCAGGAGACTGTGGTACCTATGGCACTTGCATCCCCTCACAGCAGCCATAGCTGGATTACCAGAACTGTACCACATAGGCGGATGTCCAGGGGTTCTCAGGGGAGCACCACTGGTCGTATTGCCCCTGGCAGACGTGCCCCTGGAGGTATTACAACCTCCAGTATGTTCCAGGCTGTAATGCAGGTGCAGGCACGTATGGAACAGTACATACGACGGGGACTAAGGGTGCAGAGGGCCCATTACACTGCTATCAATAACAGCATCCGTGACCTTGCCAGTGCCATCTGGAATTACACCGAGGTCATTGACAGCCGTTGGAGGGAGACATTAGATGTCCTCCACAATGTGTTAGCCATGAGCCAGGACCATGCGGGACAGATGAGAAGCTGACACGGATGCATGCCAGCAACAGTATCAGCTGGCAGTCGTCCCAGATGGACCACGGATCACAGCTGCTCCCATAATGGCAGTACCAGCCCCATCAATGCTGGGGCTGGCCTGTCCATTGACCGTCCTACTAGACCACGTGCACGTGGCGCTGGCCAGTCCCAGCAGGGACATGGGTCCAGTCATCATACCTCTGCCTCTGATGATAGCAGCCAGTCAAGGTTGGTACTCGATACTGCCCGTAGTACCCCTGCTAGGCACAGGTACTGTGTCCATGGCCGGAGACAGTGATCTGTATGGCCTAGCAGGTGCAGTCTGTGGCTGTCCCACAACCGCCCATATATGGCAGCCACATGATGGAGTTGTGTGCATGCAGACACACACACACATTTACCATACAACTAGGGCTCACACATACACACACACACACACATTACATCAACATTGGCCCATGTAGTACTGTTGTCCCTCACACACACACACACACACACACACACACACACACACACACACACACACACACACACACAGACATGCTGATTGGATGGGTCAATGTTGGGCTCTGGCAAACCTACAACACACCCTGTGCATATGATGACACCTGTGCCATCTCCTGTCATCTGTCACATTGATGCAGGAATAGGCTAACATGGTTCTGATGCACAGGGTGACATTATAGCAGTGTAGCAATAGTAGCAAGTTGCCAACAGGAAAGTGTACTGATATCCTTGTAGGTATATCTGAGCAGGCATTATGCATCACAGCTCTGATAGTCATTGTAGCATTGTTTACACCAGTGTTAGGTCTGAGTATGTATTGTCCACCCATGTGCCACTTGGCTGAAGTGTACAGTGTTACCAGCATGTTTTAGCAAGTGGACAGTACATGTGTGATGTGTGCATTACAAATTAGCGGGTGTACATCTGTGTACATGGTGTGTGCACACTGTCTGCATGTACGTGCATAGTGGACATGTGGGATGTGCGACATACCCTGTTCTGCACATTGTTAACATCTCATGGTATCTTTCGATGGCCAGTATGCATTCTACTACAGATATGTACTAACATGGGTACACGTGTGTATGACATGAGTTGGCACTATGCTGTGGGTGATACCGTTGATATCTGTCAATGATTTGCAGTCTGGTAGTATACACCACCTCAACAGCATGACTATAACCAATCATTAGATGATGTCCTGACAAATTACTCACAGTTGTAGGGAACTCAGTAACAGCTGGATCCTTCCAGTACTATACTATAACAGTAACCAGTGGTATTGACCGCCACACGTTCCTGGGACCACACCTGTGTGGCATATAGCCCTCTTAGGTACATGCAAATACACTAGGGATATGTCCATCCACATCTGGAAATGCATGCATTGGCCTACACTGCATTCCCCGGATGGGATGCATATCCTCCACAAGGGTATCATACAGATAGATACCTGTTGTCCAATACATGATGTATAGCAGTACGCTGTCTATGGCATAGTCATCCACATTTACTATACATACTATCCCGACAGTACCACATAGGTGGTAGCCCTGAACATGTATGTTGGGTACCAATGTGTACAGACAGACACGTGTTATGTCATCTGTCCCTTGGTATCCACATATCCATAGGTATTGTGGGGTCCCTGGGTGTTTCACATAACACATTAATGGCCTGCATGCATATCCACAGGGCTGGTGCACACCTATAATGACTGTCCATTATTGCCAGTCGTTGTTGTGTATGAACATGTCTGACATATACCCCGGCAATTACCCTCACTCACAGTACTCTATAGTATGTGTCATGGGTGTGTGTGGCAGGGATGTCCTTGGCCACAGATCACTACATTGGCTGGGCTTGACGCATACATACATATGTGACCTATGATCTGAGAAGCAGCGGCACAATCTGTTGAAGGTTACAAATGTATTCATGTAGTATGCAGGCGTCACACTTATGTACTGATTAAGGTCACATGTAAACAAATTTATTTGACATGCAGATACCCGATGTGTGCAATGCACATACTGTTTGAAACATATGTCATACCATTGTAAAAGCAAAATCCACACTGCATTGACCACCTGTGGCACACACACATAGCGTTTGCAGGACTCAAACCCCTACCTAACTATGCTATGATACTAGAGAGATACACATTAACCCGGCACGCTATATGCAATACTGGGTGGTTTCTGTTCTCCTTGAACATTTGTAGGATGCTGACATCATTGAACCTTCCAAAGAGGGATGTACCTCTCTTAATGTGTTTTCCCAGTCTCCAAAAAAGCTACTCCTCTCAAAGGAAATCACACACACACACTTGATGTTTGCAGGACTCAAACCCCTACCTGACTATGCTATGATACTAGAGAGATACGCATTAACATGGCGTGCTATATGCATTACTGGGTGGTTTTTGTTCTCCTTGAATATTTGTAGGATGCTGACATCATCAGACTTTCCAAAGAGGGATGTACCTCTTTTAATGTGTTTTCCCAGTCTCCAAAAAGGCTACTCCTCTCAAAGGAAATCACACACACACTCTCGGTGTTTGCAGGACTCAAACCCCTACCTAACTATGTTATGATGCTAGAGAGATACGCATTAACACAGCGAGCTATATGCATTACTGGGTGGTTATTGTTCTCCTTGAATATTTGTAGGATGCTGACATCATCAGACTTTCCAAAGAGGGATGTACCTCTTTTAATGTGTTTTCCCAGTCTCCAAAAAGGCTACTCCTCTCAAAGGAAGTCACACACACTTGGTGTTTTCAGGACTCAAACCCCTATCTAACTATGTTATGATACTAGAGAGATATGCATTAACACGGCATGCTATATGCTTTACTGGGTGGTTTCTATTCTCCTGGTATATTTGTAGGATGATGACATCATCAGACTGGACATGGTAATGTGTGTACACATTTTTATGCAATCCCAGGAATGATCCATGTAGGTCAGCAGGTATCAACAGCTTGTACAGGTCCCCGTGAGTCTCACCTTGTTTGATCTATCTGTGGACACATTGCCATCCTTTCATATGTCAACACATATCTATGCACAGACTGTTGGTTTTGTGGATATGACATGTGTCTGTGATGTTGATGAAGAGCTGTTCAAAGTCTATGTGGGACATGTGTAGCTCTGTTCCGTGATGTATGTCCTGGGTGGCTGCCTTGCAGACGGTGTAGCATGCTTGGGAACCATGATCTGCACATGAACATACCACAGTTGGTAGGGTTGTGTGTTTGTCGGTTTCCAATAGCTCTGTTTATGACTTCTGCCATGATGCACTCCATGGCCTTGCAGATCAGACTTTATAGGCTTACTGGACTATACTTCCCATGGTGTGTTGTGCACCCACACATGTGGGGAGTGCCATATGTTGCTGTAACACATTCGACAGTTCCAGGTCATGTGGAGTGGGTGAGGCTCAACAGACTGTTCAGGTGCAGGGTCTGTTTGTTCTGTAGTGCATGCATGACACATATTAGGAAACAATGTAATCCAATTGCTGCCATGCTTTTGGCTTTTTGGGGGAGATGTCCAGCCATTCTACATGTGATATCTCCTGGTATTATGTCAGGGACTATCATCAGTGGGGGGTGGGTATGTATATATGGGCCTGTCTGACAGGATGTCGGCAATGTCAGTAGGTACAGTTGTCCCTGACTCAGCACATATATGTGTGCACATTACTATTTATTACATAGCTGAAGGACATGTCATGATTCTCAGTCTGGACTCCTTCTCAGCTACTCTTTACAAAACACCGACAAACCTGAGCACTAATCCCGGTTATACTCTTTTACACACTTAACACCCTACTGATCCTTTGTGATCAGGCTACAGAGTATGTCATCATAATACACTGGCATGTCCAGGGGTCAGTTTCATGTGTACTCTCCAGTCCAGCTAGTGAATATTGTGGTTATGACACAATGTCACATCTGCCTCATATACACAGACAACCGTCTCCTCCTCACATCACACTCACATATATGTGAGAGATGTAACAATATTAACATACAGGATGCTGAGCTCTCTCGACCCATGACTGGCATAGTCTATCAGGTGGTGAGAGTGACCACACACACCACATATCAGTCTCAAATACACCGATAGTGACAGCAAACAAACCACATTATCACACATACACATATTCAGAGGCTCTACATACACTCTGCCTAAGCAGGAGAGACCTCCAAAGCAGACACACATACAACTGCTACCCCACTACAATGCCCACATGTCACAAAGTTCACAATGTCAGTGTGCCACACAGTCACTGCCCTTTGGGCTAAACAACACACCTGATACACTTGTTATAGGTGACACATAATGTCAAACACACTATCGTCCCACTCACCAGGCCAGACAGGGGAATAGTCACTTTGAGCTGTCTCTCAGGTGCCAGGATCCGCCACATAACACATGCACTCAGGTCACTCCAAAGCAAGTCCAGGACTGGCTCTATCATTGTCTATGCTGGTGCGTACAACCTCAGACGTTCCTCCCTGGACCACATGACATGAAACATAGAGGAACTCTGTGATCATATAGCCCAGCCCAGTATTACCCTGACCTTGTCTAGCATCTTACACTCACCAAGTATGATGTCACAGTATACCAACAAACTGATCACGTTTAACAATTGGCTAACATATTGGTGTTATTCAAAGGGGATGCAGTGTCTGTCACCCTGGAGTGACATGCTCGACATGCCACGTAGCTTCCCTATGGACAGCTTGCACCTGTCACCCTTGGACTTTTGAATACTGGATAGGATACTTGCTGCCACCATACTGCCTTATTTAAGCAGGGCTCAAAGGACAGGACCACCTCCATACACATTACAGAGTACACGACACTGAGGGTAATGCTGCTCAACACCAGATGTCTTACCCTCAAACTGCGCCCACTCAGGAATCTCCTCAGTATGGAGGATAGCAATATCTGTGCACTAACAGACACATGGTTGAGGCTCCTACATGCACACCAGCACTACCAGGTTGTATTTTGTACCATGCTTTCTAACCACATAACTCGGAATGGCCAACACAAATAGGGGAAGTATCCATATACATCACAGATACACATACCTCTGGGTTGGTAGCACTGCACAAAGCATCACAGACCATACATATGCACCTAACATTGTGCAAATCTGCCTTTTGGTTTCTTGCCTGTTACAGACCACATTCCCCAACACAGCAACCTCACTCAGCTTTTCTGGGAACATTGGACCATATGAAGGTCTCCCCAAACACCATTATATTGGGTGACGTCAAATACCCACACATTGACTGTGGATAGTACTCAGGCCCCAACACCCTCGCCAACAGTTGCTACTATTTCTAAACTCATATGCTATGACACAACCGGTCACCACACCCACAAGGGGGGACAACATATTGGACATGATCATCACCGACATGGGGACTCTATGTTCCACACCTGCATTATACCCCTCATTGGTAAGGGCAGAACATACTTTATCTCACTGGACATCCATATCCCATCCCCACACCCATCCTGGGTAATCTTGGTGAACTTCCCAAAAGCAAACGTCACACTCCTCCAAACCACGGTGGTATCCTTCAGAGACCCTGGGTCAGTGGTAAGTATGGCTCAGGCTGCTGAATCCTTTACATACACATTCTATGGACACCTAGTGGATCGCATGGATCGTTACATCCAAAATAACAACTGGACTCACTCCTCCAATGGCAGTGGACCTGTCTGGTAGACCCCAGCCATTAATGCACTTTACAACAAATGGAGGAAGCTACTACATGATAGAGCACAATCTCAGACAGGGAAGGCATCTGTGATCTGTAGTAGCGGACTGCTACAATCACTCGGGTATTTATGCCAGGCACGCTTCTAACAGACAATTGCATCAGACACGTCGGACACTCACAAGGCCTTCTTCAGTTGATTCAGGTACCTGGCTGGACACTCACTGATATGCTGTGTGTTACTGCATACTGACTAAAAATACCCTGAACCCACTGACATTGCCATCATCCTGGCAAACAGGTTCAGTGCAGATGTGTCCCCCCATCCCCCCTAAGGTGGTACTTTCCATAACAACAGAGTGTAACCTCCCAGACATCACAAGTAAACAGGTGAGCGCTGCCCTCCCCACAGCGGACAACACAGCACCAATGGGAGCAGACGGTGTCCCGGCCTGTGTCGTACACAGCCTTCATGACAGACGTAACACTCACATTATGTCACTGTTCGATATAAGAGTTACTGCAGGAGATGTACCCACAGAATGGCGTACAGCGATAGTGGTCCCACTCCACTGAATACCGCCACAACAGACCACAGACAATATCGGCCTAAAAGGCTAACTAGCCTGTTCTGCAAAGCTATGGAGTGTATTGTAATGGGACACATGCACATAGACATGGGAGACTTACAGACACTGGGTCCTACACATTACAGCATTGTTGTGGGCAGATCTTGCCTGTTGGACCTGTTCATATTCTTTCAACAGTTACCAGGTCCATCAGTGTTGGGACGGTTGTCCACACAGCCTGCCTGGACCTTGCACAACCCTTCAACACAATACCCCACTTGGCCATTATGCATAGGCTCACCAGCATCAATATCTACACATATCTGACATGATGGATTGCTACCTGGAGCAGGGATAGCACCCACATGCTCAGTGTTGCAGGTGCCATGTCTGACTATACACCAGTTACACCTGGCATCCCACAAGGCTCAGTCCTGGGACCTCTCTTGTTCAGTATATATTTGTGTGATGTACAGGCTATCACAGGAGGGATATGACTGCCCATGTTTGCAGATGACTGCAAACTGGGTGCCATAATCAGCTCTCCTGCTGGTACATGCGTACTCATACAGGGTCTCACAGAGTTAGGTCGACTGGTGCCTGAGCCATGGCCCACGGCTACATGCCATTGGTTGCATAGTCATCCCCTTTGAGGATGACAAGATGCCCACACATTACCACATAGGTTGTAATCCATTACATACAGTAGTAGTTGTTCAGGTTTGGTGACATGACCTGTTCATACTCTCAACTTTGACAATCCTATTGCCATAGTGGTTAGACAGTACATCTACATAGCCCACCATATCCCACATGGTTTCACATGTTGATCACGTGTGGTCATTGTGCCCCTATACTCTTCACGACCATGCTTGGCTACTATGCCACCTTTGGGATGTACCTTACCTGACACCTGCAGCAACTGTAATGGCCACAAATGTTACTCTTCGAGCAGATGTAGGGACTCACACAGATGCCCTGCACAGTTCTGATACAGTAACTCCAGCTCTACTCAGTCACTTACCACCTACACGGATGTGCTATGTGCCTGTAGTTGAAGGCAATATCTGACCCAGACTTACTGGACATGCTCCACCTCAGGATATCTGACTCCCTTGCTGCTACACACTCCAGGGACATATACCTCAGCACTGATGTTAAAAGGACATGCTGGGGGGACAGATTATTATCAGAAAGCCTCCACTCACTCCGGAGTGTAGTCCCGGTTTTGCATAGGCAGAGCCATCCACTGACCACCTACAGGTGACATCTTGACAAGTGGATGGGTGATCACAATACACTGAACGTAAATGGGCTATCTTGTGTGACCTACTATTCACAGGCACAGTGCTCTGATTTGACTGGGTTGTAGTAGCCAAACACACTCTGGCTAGGTTGTACATGCCCTAGGGCAGATAGCCTAGTATCAAACTCTGAACCTATGATAATTTTCATGATGCACAATGTTTATTGCTGATACTGTTTGCAGGTTTTTATCATCTTTGCTTTCACACTTTATATGAACCGCTTAGGTATCTGCAGAACATATTTACTTATGGCAGGGTTCCACTATATTATATACGTGTCTGTTGTCATATAAGTGTGTGCACAGGGCAAATTGCTGTGCAGTGAGAGGTTCCTGGGTTAACACATGCAACTGCCTGCTATGTGTGGCCCAATGCTTTACTCCAACATGGCCTAAGTGTGTGAGCATGCCCAGTTCAGACTGTCAGTGTTCTGTTGCCTGACATCTGTCTCATGTATTCAAGTGTGTGAGCATGCCCAGTGTGACCTTTCAGTATGTTGCTGTCTGAGGTCCACTACATTTGGTGATGTATGTCTACATGTCCATTATTAACATTTGTACTGTGTGTGTTGAAAGTCAGGTTCTATTCTTACTGCAGGACTCACCTTTGTGTCATAACTCGACAGGGATTATGCTGTACCTGTAGGGTTTCCGTGAAATGCTTTGCATAGACTTATCAACATTTCTTCATACAGGCTAACCACTGCACTACTGTTATGGTTCAGTGGTTCAGTACTATGACTATAGTGCACAGTATCCTGGGTTTGAGGCCCATTGCTGCTTACATTTTCATACTGAGCAGACTAGACTGCTTAGGGGCCAGTAGAGCAAATATGAGCATGTTGGCTTTTGTTCAGCTATGCCCTACCTAGACCCAGCTTGTCCAACATTGCTCAATATTAACCATCATTGCTGGACATTGGCCAATATTACTCTACATTGACCACATTTGTAGTAGTTGGTGTGTGCGATTTTATTTACATTGACTTCATGATGGTAAATGCTGTTTAGCACTGCTTTATATTGCTTAACAGATGGCAATCATGCCTCAGCTGTTGATGCAGGGCTGCCTATGTTGGATGCACATACTACACTCCCTATACATGTTTGAAAGCAGGTAGTGTCAACGTAGGCATCCCTTTTACTATATGTGTGGGTCAGAGAGAGGTATCATTTCCAGAGTTCCTACTGAGCCAGTGTATGTGCTATGCATTGCCTCTTTGCCAAGGCCAAAGCATACTGGGCATGCCTCCTTCTGCCTACTGGGGCAGGCTCAGGTTGTTCCTCCTCTGAGTCACGCTCTGCCTGTGATGGCCTTGGCAATGGTGGGTGGCTGTTTGGCCCAGGCCTATGCTGGTCCTGCTGCAGCTGTTTTCACAGGATCATATTATGTAGCATAGCACATACCATGACAATTTGGGTACATGCAGTTGGTGAGTACTGCAAGGCTCCACCAGATGTGTCCAGGCACCAGAACCATGACTTGAGCAGCCCAAACACATGCTCAATTACATTTTGTGTTTGTGCGTGTGCCTCATTATGGCATTCCTGTTCAGGTGTGTGTGCATTTCTGATGGGTGTCATCAGCCAAGGCTCCAGTGCATAGCCAGCATCCCCCACTAGGTGACCATGTGGGATGTCCCCAATGGCAAATGTCTGGTACAGCTGTGTCAGATGCCAGATATGGGAATCATGGTAGCTTCCAGGGCAGCCAGCACACACATTCAGTATTATGCCCTAGGCATCGCACATGACCTGGCAGTTGATGGAGGGGAAGCCCTTGCGGTTGAAGTAGTCCCTACCCTGCTCACTGGCTGGTGCTTTGATGCATATGTGCGTGCAGTCTATTGCACCCACTACCTCAGGGTATTCCACTATTTGCTGGAAGAGACACATATTGCTGGCCAATACCTCACGGGAATTGGGGAAATGTACATGATCACTGACATGTGCTGACATGGCATCCAGGAACTGGTGCAGTACCCTGGATGCTGATGCCTGTGATATCCCCATCATATTACCAGTTGGTCTCTAGAAGGTACCTGTTGCTAATATTCTTAGGCCAACATATACCTTAGTTTCCACTGGGATGGGTTCCCCTCTGTTTGTTCTGTGTGTGAGGCATGGCCTGCACAGCTCAACAATTTGCTGCAAGAGGTCTCTGTCCACTCTATAGCGCTCCACTATCTCCAGCTCATGTAGCCCCTGGTAGGTAACCCTCGGCCGGTTCACTTTTCTCCGTCTCCTCACTGTGGGTTGTCCAGTAGCATTTGCATTATCACCACCCTCAGCATGTTGCATATGTCGCCTTATAACAGCAATGGCAGCCCCTAACATTTTTTGTCTCAGTGAAGCCTTCTCAGTTTTCACTTCTGTTAGCATACTGCAGTGTTGCAGTATCTCTTGAGAGAAACATAATGGACTGTTGTTTGCAGAGTTTTAAGTGCTGGGCTGGGCTAGTGTTCTGCCTGGGTAATTGCCTGATTCTGATTGTTTTCACCTGCTAGCTCTGCTAGTACTCCCTGGTAACTTCCACTATTTGGTGTGATTCCTTTTTCCTTACTGTTTCCTTGGGGGGGGACAGGGACGCCGCGCACACAAGCGCAAACACGCACACAGCAGCTAACACGCACGCACACATGCTTACACGGACTAAAGCTTGCTTATTCTTCTTAAAACGCACTCACACTGGCGCAAACACACTTACAACTGTTTACACAGCCTTACATATGCTTACTCAAGCCTACACACGCGCACACATGCTTACATGCACGCACACTGTCTTACTCGGGTTTACTGGCGCTCACACACGCGCATGCATGCTCAGCAAGAAACTTTGGTGTTATCCACGGTATACATCTTCGATTTCTTGACTTTACCTGGCCTACCTGTTGACACACCTCTTTTACTATTATGTAAATGTAAGCTGACACATGTCACTCTGCTCCAATGAGCTTCACTCCTTTCATACATGCCCCTCTTGTGATGTCACCTATCTTCTACTCTGTTACTCCCCTTATCCTACTCCTACACTCCACTGACTGTGCTCATTTGCTATGTAAACTTGCGATTCACTATCCTAACTCTCATTTGCATAGGATTGCCTACTAATGCTTAGTTACATCTCTTAGACTGAGCTTCCCCCCTTAGCAACCTCTACTCGGTGGCCATGTTGTCTTCAGCCTGCCATTCCCTTGCATTGTAAATTCATTTTAGCTATAAAATCCACATTTGTGGATCTTAATTATTAATTTTCTGCTTTTTAGGGCGCAGCGCCTTTGCGTGGCACTGCGCTATGGTTAAACCCCAGTGATTGGGATAAAAAAAAAGTTATTTTATTTTTAAATTGCATCACTTCCAGTTGCTAATGGCCATATTTTTGGCCATTGGCATGTTTCCTCCTGTGAATGCATGCTTTTTTTCCAGTTGACACGGCTCCGTTTTGCTATTTGCAGAACCGTACTCAGTTATCAACTGAGTACATTTCTGCAAATAACACTACTCCTACTCGGACAGGTTCAGGTTTCCTGGATTGCAGATTTAACTCATTTGCATGGCTTTCACCTTCAATTGAGGTAATTTGCATATCCCAGCCATGTCCGTGTAGGACTAGTTTGGAGAGCTCAGTTGCATGCCCCTACTGGCTGTTCCTGGATCGCTTGGCGGACATGTTGGCTGCATGGAGTCTTACTCTACTCTAAGACTCCGTGCAAGCCTTCATGAATCCGGCCCTTTGTCTTATAAGTGGATTGCGTCAATATCATATATTCCTTAGGATTTCATTTGTAATTGTCATTTGTTTTGAAATGAGTTTCTTGAAGGAAGACAATTTGTGCTTTGTTCAGTTTTAAATATTTCAGTAGATTTGATCTCTTCCTAGGATTGTTTAAGCCATTGGTATTTAAAGATAATAAATTTAAATCCATCTTAAGCTATTTAGAGGGTTCCTATTAACAGATTGAAAGACCATAATAATCTCAAATATGAAAAGAGCGACACGGATTGTGTGAAAGACGGAAACGCTGAACGTCCAAAATAGTGAATATTTAAATGTCGAAGTGTAATGGTTGGCCTGTCTGTGGTATAGCTCTGTAAGGTAAGTGTGTGATAGATAGGACTTTAGGGTTAGGATGTGAGATAAGGTAAGTGAATAGATAGGTAATGTATGTAAGATTTAGTGTAGTGTTAGAAGTAGGAATTTATTTAACTGTATGTATGTGTATTATTTATTTGTTTTGGTGTATTTCTGTATGGGAAGTGTGTGGTAGTTACAGACCTTAGGGTTAGGGAGGGGTTAAGGATAGTGCATAGATAGTTGTGTATGTGGGGTTTAGTGTAATGTTGGAAGTAGGGTTTTGTTAAATGTATGTATGTGTATTATTTATTTTTTTGGGTGTATGTCTGTAGGGGAAGTGTGCGGTAGTTACGGACCTTAGGGTTAGGGAGGGGTTAAGGATAGTGTATAGTTAGTTGTGTATGTGGGTTTAGTGTAGGGTTAGAAGTAAGGTTTTGGTGCTTTACATTAGGTTAGAAGTAGGGTTTAGTTAGTGTATGTATGTGGTTTATTTATTTTGTTTGGGTAGGTAGTATGTAGCGGGTGGTGGGGTTGGCCGACTATGACAGTTCATTATTTTATTTTTCTCTGTTTAGTGCATTCGGGATTTTTGCGGTTCACGTTATAGGTGTCGACGTTTAGGTATTTGCATAAAGGGTTTTTCGATTTGGTAATATAGACCCCTATTTAGACTGTGTATTTTTTGTTTTATTGTGACTATTAAACATTTTCCTCTGATAACTATAAAATATATGTTTGAGCTTTTAAAAGAAATTATCAGTTTTATACTTTGAGTGTTTACCAAGAAAGTAATGTTTTGGTCAGGCATACTAAAAATGTTTTTATGAAATAACAAATTTAAATTAATAAATGTTAACAAAACTAAAATCCGCGCTAGCCATAGAATGAAAATCATTCCTAATCTGATGGATAAACCTAAGTCCATCAGACTATCACTCTTACCTTGAAAATCCAGAACATCTGAGATCCATAAATTGAATTATCATATGGAGAATATTTGCAATAGGAATAAGCAATATTTATATTATTTTGAGCAGATATAGTACTATTGTAGATTAGACAGAATTCTAATACAATATAAATGTCTACTTATTGTATAAGCAATTAATATTTACATGAAAGACAGATGACAAGCAATTCAGTCATAGTAAAGTAGGATGTATCACATATAAAACCTCAGTAAAAGATTACAGCACATGGTTATTTAACATATTCACCCTTATTGATGAATTCTTTCAAAACTTATTATTTAATATAACTAGACGGTAATAACATTTATAACTAATGTTTCTAATAGAATGTATTTTACTGGATTTATCAGAAGTTATATTTCATTGTTTGCCAGCATTTAAGTAATCACTTTGTTGCTAACTTACTTAAAGCATCAAGTTTGTTTTATGTGAACATTGATGAAAGTTAGTGCATTTTAATTATCAGTGCATTCCTCTTCCCCTCATTTCCGACACATACGGATTTTTATATCTGTCATTTCTTATTATAAAATGAGTGAAACTATAGGTTAAAAACAACAAAATTCACTTATTGTGATTAATGAGTACAAGTTCCCTTTCCATATTCATAAATTTAATTTTATGGCAACTACTGAAAGTTTTTAGATTTAAATGGCAACATTCCATTTTGTATAATCAGCAAAGGTTAAATTGAGTGATTATTGTCAATTTAATACTATTTGTTCAGAATGTGATTGTTGCATTCTGTGACATTTCAAGTTCAGGCTTCTATTGTTTCTCTTGAACAACTTTGCCAGTTTGATATCATATATAAAACATTAGTGACCTTGCTAACTGCTTAAGTATTATATATGGTCAAGATGGGTTACAAAAACTACAATTCAAGTTAAAGCAATTACATGACTTGTTATGCATATTTACTTATATAAGAAAATCATAATGCTTCCCCTTGATGTTCAATGTAGTGTATGTCATTTATGACAAGTTAAAACAGAAATGTTATTATACACAAGCCCATGTTATTAAATCCTGTCTTTAATATCTACATTCAGCAGACTGCTTCATCTTATATGATGAATATATATTTTATGTTTAGGTTTACTAAAATCATACATTACATAACTATTGTGTTTTTTTTTTGGCTGTTGCTTAGTTATTTGAGAGACCACAGGCTGTAATGCTTATACTTATTATCTTAAAATATCCAAACCAATATTTGTCCTGTTCCATTTTACCAGCCTGTTCCATTCAGTGGCCACTCTGCCAGTGAACCACTCAACACACCTTCCATTCCCACAGATATTTCCGCGAAGAAAATCTGATGACACTCTAGCACTTCCTGGCAACCCCAAACACCCCTAGAATTAGCTATCACCATATGGCCAACACATCTGAGCAAGCTCACCTCTCAGACCACTGCAAAGGGTACCACACAAGACCAAGTGCTCTTAGTCTTTCACAATAACTCAGACTTCCACTCTTATGTAAATCCTTAATGTGTTTGGGCCAAAACAGATTTTAAATATAAAATTGCGCTTATTATTATTATTATTATTATTTTTCTTTTTATCAAGAACCAACTTAATGAACTAAACGAAGTGTTGGGCGACTATCAATATGTGTACATGTGGTTTAAAACAGCCCTCTTATTATATATATATTTGTTTAAAACCAAAAACTTAATTGCTGAGAATCATCTCAGAGGCTTCTTAGAGTCGTTAAGCATTATCGTCCCTCAGTCTCTGTTACCATAGCAACCTGGGAGCATCTCTTTCTGTTAGTATGTCTGTGTACTACTTACCAGAGGCTCGTGATGCACCTGAAGCAAAGCTTCATTTCATTGCAACCTCAAGCCTAAATTCCCTACCTTTCAGCAAGGCAGCAGCCAGGAAAAGAACGGAGAGCAAACAGATAAAAAAAAAAAACTCTCAACAAGCCACCACAACAAGAGATGACACATTCTTCCAGCCTTCCCACCTCTCAATCAACAGATGTATTTTTTTGTTGTTGTTGTGTCTTTCAGCTTTTCCCGGTTAGGGGTCACCACAGCGGAACTCCGGTCCACTAATGATTGGCAGTAGATTTTTTACATGCCGAGTTGCCGGCCCTGACGCACAACCTTTGACTAAGGTATGCCCATTCACGCATGTCTCCACACAGAAGATGCTCTAGTTGAGAATCAAACAGGACAACGTCTTACTGTGAGACGACAACGCTACTGCAGCACCACCACCACGGTACTCAGCAGATGTATGAACATGCCAAAATATTCCAAATCACAGTTTTATCTACCCCCTTCCCCTGGATCCAGGCTAAAACACCAAATTTCTCTTCCTAATGCACAAGCATCAGTAAGCCTCGATCACAAGCCACAACTCACAGCTTCCCAGAGACAAAAATGTCAACATACAACAGCTGTCAGACACAGCTTCATCCACACATACCATGTCAGGTTTAATCAAACAGCACTCGAAGCTATGATACTTGCCATGATTGATATTAACTATGTTTAGACAAAATAATAATGACATTTGTACTAGCTGCCAGACCCATCTGCATCCACGCACACCATATCAAGATTGATCAAACAGCACTCATAGCTGTGATACCTGCCATAAGTGATATTAACTATATTTAGACAGAATAATGATGACATTTCTACTAAGAGCTTGCTAGTATTATTTAACCAGGATATACATGACATTTCTAAATTATACTTTAACTGAAGAAGGCATTAGTCTCCATGACAGCATTTTTTTTCAAAACACTCTACTGTTACTGCTATTATATATGATGTTAATTTGTTACATTTGAGTCTGAACTCTGATGAATGGTATCTTGTTGAATTAATTAATTACTTAAATTATTATAAGTAAAATCAATGAAAAATGAACAAGATAAGTATTCATTGAGTTCAAGTAGGGGAATAGAAACTTCTATGTTTGTATTATATGTTGCTTTGTTTGGCTTATATAGAATGTAAATAGTAACCCATCTTGACCTATCTTTGTTTGTGAATAATTATTGGGCTCTTTGAACATTCTGAATAAATCATTACTGTTTCTCAGTTGTTTAAGAAACCCTTCTTTTTTTTTAAATAAAAACAGATGACAAGTGATGTACCGTATCAGTTGATATTTTGAGAGATGTAGTTGTAAGAGTTATTTTTTTTGGGACAGCTATCTTGGAATCAGTTTTTTGTTTCTTCTTTCGAGCATCAGTTCAAGGATTTGTTTCTTTTATTCTTTTAAGAGTAGAGGCCATCCATTCCATTTCTTCTGGGACAGACGCTATGTTGTTGTTTTTGATGAATATAGTAGCTTCTTCTAAGTCATTAAAGGTTCTCATCTCATTGGCAAAAAGATTTTTTATCTTGGCTGGAAAGGCCAGCTGTTGTTTAATGTTGATTTGTTTCAACAGTTTTATTCTTGGCCAGACTTTTTTCCTTTGTTCTGGAAGAATAATCATTGTCGAACCTTATCTTGCTTTGATTGTATTTTAAGGGTGATTTTCTCCAAGCAGATTTTAATATTAGTTCCCTGTCCAGAAATGAAAGAAATTTTATAACTATGGATCTAGGTGGAGTATTTGTTAAGTTAGAAGTAGGTTTCCTCAGTGCTCTATGCGCCCTTTCAATTCCAAATGAAAGTCCTTCTTTCAAGTCTAAAAATTCAGGAATCCAGGTTGTTAAGAATGAAATAATGTCTTCTCCTTCAGTGTTTTCAGGCAGACCAAAGATCCTTATGTTGTTTCTCCTTTCCCTGTTTTCTAAGTCATCTATTTTGTTAAGCAGCCATGTATTCTGTTTAAAAAGAAATTCTTTTTGGAATTCTTCCTCTTTGAGTCACCCTGCAATGTCATTTAGAGAAGTCTCTATAATTGTTATTTTTGTATGGCGTTGCTGTAATAGTTCCTTAAGAGTATCAGTCTGTTTTTGAGAATTTAATTTGAGGTTTCCTAAGTCATTTTTAAAGCCATCCATCTTCAAAGATAGTTCCTGTAAGGTAGATGTCATCAATTGCAGTTCTTTTTTCAAAGCAGCATCTGGATGAGAATTCCTTGAGTTGTTCATATTCAGTGACTCAATATATTTCCAAGTTACTTGACAGGAAAATCTTTGTATATCTCCACCAAAAATTAAATGTATGTAGTTAATAGTAGTTTATCTATAGATTTCTGATGTTTTAAACTTGAAAACAATAAAAATGTTCTATGTTATTATACTAGTTTATGGAGTTCTCAAAATTCATTGCTCTCAATTGACCATCTAGGCTTCGCCCCCAAAAGGTGAATTCTTGAGGTACAAGGTTGTTAGAATAATTTTTACCTGGACTAACAGGTTTATTTACGGAGCTCCAAAAGCATTTATGATTGTTACAATAAAATGTTTGGAACTAATGGTGATGCTGTTTTTTTTCTTTTGTTTTTGAATAATGTTTTATAAGAAGTTCTATAATGTTAGAATACACATGAAATATTAATTTTTTCCAAGTTTTCCAGACTTTGTCACCTTTTTTCATTAATTGTTTGAATTCAGAGTTAACCCAGGGAGCAGAAGTGAGGTTGTTGTTTTTCCTAGCTAACTCAGGAAGGAGGGAGCATAGTGAATTTAAGATTCCCTGGAAAATCTGATTAAAATAAGATACAGTCTCAAGGGAAAGATATTCTATGTGACTCCAATTCCTATAAATGGTGTAAGAAGTTAAAGATGGCAGCATTAAATTTTTTATGGGTCTGGATCATTTCACAGCGACAGATTTTTAGATTCTAGAATGTTCCTACAGTAAGTAAATAGGATAATGATCACATCTGAGAGAATTTCAGTGAATGAAATGTGTGAGGGGGTAGAAGTTAGTAGCCAGTCAAATGTGCTTTTTTCCCATTTGCAATGCAATTCGCATTGCTTTAGACATCAGCTGAGTAATGATAAAGGTATCTGTGCTGTGTGGAAGCGTACTAATAATGGTACGAAAGGATATCCATTGCCAATCTATATTAACATCCCATAATATTAATATTTCTTGTTTTATGCTTGATGTTACTCAGCACTATATCATCAAGCGTTAATTTTCATTGCAAGGTGTTCTATCTGCAAGAACTAGTGAAAAACACTTTTTTTTGCTTCCAACATGGAAATGCAGTAATCTATACATTAATTTAGATAGTGAGGCATTATGAGTTCAGTCTTTTGTGATGTCATGGCAGGGATTTTATGATCTCAGAAAAATTTGTAGGGGACCATCCTTACCAATAACATTTTTGCATCAAAAATTATATACTTTGGTATTGTATATGTTAATGAGGTTATATTCAATTCCAAAGGTTTATTGATTACACTTGCTTTAGAACACGACCAATACAGTTTAATGATGATACTGCATCAGGTTTTAAAGTGCTAGACCTTTATCTTCTTTAGGGGTTAATTTATCTGCTACACATCACAGAGCCAAAATAGTCAGTTTATTCTCTCATAACTTCCTAATGCTATTAAAAAGTGTGGTTAAGTCAAATTATCATTAAAAGGTTTCTTAAATAATGCAGGACAATTATTATAACTTGCCCCAGTATGAAACACTGTCTTTAATGCAGCAAGCCTTGTAAAAGTTTTAGATTCAAGTTTCAATTTTAGCAGATTATCACAAAGGATTAAGGCTATGTAATGCTAACAAGTTCTATATTGTAGTCTCAGGTTTGATTCCTTCATTTCCCATTTACCTATAGTATGACTCTGACCAAGTCATTTAAATGTCAGCAGCTTCTGAGTTGTCTCTAAAAATGGGTTCCTCCACCCGCTTAGTAGCTGTATCTGGGTCACACATAACTCAAATAACAGTAATAGGTTCATAGGTTCATACTAGGCTATCTGCCCTAGGGCATTTATAAGCCTAGCCAGAAAATTTGGTTAGTATACTGTGCCTCTGTCTAACAGTGACACAGAAGTGATACATCTCCCATCCACTCATCAAGATTCCTCTTGAAGAGTCAATGAGGACTCTGCCTAACCTGGACTGGGATTTTATTCCAGAGTGAAGGGAGCCTCTGGGTTATGAATCTGTCCTCCAGCATGTCCTATTTATTTCAGTGCTGAGGTTCAAGTCTCAGCTCGATGGGATTGGATTTTCTGAGGTGCAGCATGTCCATTAATTCCGGTTGGACATGGCTAGGCACAGATCGCCTCTGAACAGGCAGTATGCCACTGAGTAGAGCTGGAGTTTCTTTAACCGGGCAGCATATGGCATCTGTTTGAGCACTTTGGTCCTCTTGGTGAGGTACTTTGGGGTCTTTCTAGTTGCTGCAGGTGTCTGGTAAGGTACATCCCAAAAGGGCATTGTACTCAATTATGGGCCTGATGAGGGATGAGTAAAGAGGCACGATGACCTCCCCTGATCTAGATATGAATCCCTTCATGATTAGGTGGGCTATATAAAATGTTTTTCAACCACTTTGGCCACGTGGTTGTCAAATGAGATTGCTATCAACTTGGGTCCCCAGGTCCCTAATTACTTCTTCTGTACTTAATGGATTACCACTTTGCCAAAGGGGATGACTATACACTTTGGCATTTAGCTTGAGGCCATGGCTCTGGCACCAGTTGTCTGTTTCTATGAGGCCCTTTTGGAGGATGCTTGTCGGCTGGAGAAGTTTGCAGTCATCTGTCAGCCACAGTCCTTCCGTGTTGGCCTGTACCTCCGAGAAATATATACCGAACAAGAGGGGTCCCAGGACTGAGCCTTGTGGGACACCACTTGTAACTGTTTTGGAGTCTGACATGGCTCCAGCAATTCTAACCATGTGGGTTCTGTCCTTGAGCCAGTTTGCAATCCATCTAGTGACATAGGGGTTTATATTTAAGCTGGTGAGCTTATCTACAATGCCCAGTGGGGTATGAAGGCTTAGGTCCAGGTAGGCTGTGTGGACCACCTTCCAATGGCCTTGGTGACTGTTTCAAAGAAATCAACCAGGTTTAAGAGGCAGGATCTGCCCTTAACAAAGCCGAACTGGGTAGGATCCAGTGTTTGTAGGTCCCCAATATCTTTATTTATGAGGTCCACGATGATCCTTTCCATAGCTTTGCAGACCAAGCTAGTCAGGCTTATGGGGCGATAGTTTCCAGGATCCGTTGAGGCACCACCTTATGGAGAGGGACCACTGTTGCTCGCCACTCTTTGGGCACATATCCTGTAGTAAGGCTGAGATTGAACAGTAGTTTTATGTTTGGGTTTAGCTCTTCTTGAGTTCATGTGGGACACCGTCTGGTCCCATTGATGCTGTGTTTTTGCTTTGGAGGCGGCTCTTACCTGAACATCTGAGATGTCAGGGGCAGCACTCTGCTGGGATATTTGCCCTTTTGGTGGGGAGGAGAAGTTTGCGCTGAACCTGTCAGCTAGGATGTTGGCAATGTCTGTGGGTTCGGTGTATTTTTTGTCATTTTGGACTAATTCTGAGCATATCTGGGAATTACCACCCAGGTTCCTAACATAACTAAAGAAAGCCTTGTGATTATCCTTAGTATCCCGTGCAATTTTTCTCTCGAAGCTGGCCTTAGACAATTTTATGGATTCAGGCACAAATTTCACTTCATTGGCTAGTATGCTTTTATAAGTTTCATTAGGGTTTATCTACACATTAAAATATGTAATGAAACTTTTTTGTTTGAATAGGGTTGTAAGCTCACTTTTTTTTCTAGAACAAGAAATTAAATGTAGTATTTATTTACCCTGATTTTCGTATGGACGGTCATGGACCTGCATTTTTAGTTTGCCTGTCCTCTCCACTGGATGATTGCCCTATCTTTCTTCTTTTTCTACTTGCTCCATGCCTCACCTTTGTCATGTATTTCAGCTGAATACCCCAGTGTTAGAGTTGGAGAATGCTTCAGATGAATATGCAATTATTATTGGGAAAATGCTCCCATTAGTACTTACAAAAAGAGCTCTTTTGTTAACAGGCGTAGAAAGTTCTGCTTTGACTACTTTTGTTAGCAATTTGGTTACCAGTATAATGTCATCAGAATAATTTAGTGAATTGCAACAATGTTACATTTGATGTTTCAACTTAAAACAATATTCATAGGAAGGAATAGGGAAATTACATTTTATACAATGTAACACTCTACTCAAGTGAAGGAGGGAGGGAGGGATGATATGTACCCAACTTAATATGGTACCTATGTTAAGGGAAAAGGTGGAATCTTATACCCAGCTTAAACCTGGAACCTATATGAATGAAAGAGTGATAGATGTCTCAAGGGAATGAATAAAGTTCAGGATGGTATAACTTTAGAAAAAGAATGTGCATTTCAGCAAGGAGAGTCTCTCATGAAGGGCAGAGGCAGCGAGTTCGACCTCCCATCTCCAAAATGAGGAACACTAGACTTCATAATGTGGAACAAATGGGCAAAATGTGAAACACAAACTTAACAGCTTACTAACAACTTCAACTAGCAAGGCCATACAATGGTCAAAATGTGTTGGTTTTACTTATAAAAAGATATTTAAATGAATTAATATGATTCATTTTTATTTACCATGGACATCAGTTAAAAAAATCCTAACACTGAATGTGTGACAGACCCTTTCAATGTGGAACTTCAAGGAGCATTAAAGTTTTAAGACCCCAAATAAGGTATGTTGCTCATAATGAGGTACACTTAAGAGGTACAGGCAGACAAAGTTGAAAATGCAAAGCCTCACCATGGACCAGACTAGAAGAAGTTAAGTGGTTCCTATCAGCAGCTATATTTTTATATTTTCCAGAGGCTATAGTATGTGAAAGTTGGAAATTACTACACAAACTGATTTTTTAAAAGTAAAAGCTCTTTACCTGCTGCTGGACACAAAGGGTGAAATTATTTCTATAAGAATAGTAAAAAAGGCACAGTATAGAATATATTTTGTATTCTTCTAGATGTTTGTTGCCATTCACTTGAAGGAAACACACCCTTAAGAAGAACATGTTGATAGGAAAAGGTTATTTAGTTGCTAAGTGGGGAGGGGGTCACCAATTAACTAATAAAAAAAGCGAGATTATTAGAAAGAATTTAAACTAAAATTTGGTAAAGATTTGAGTAAGTGCATTTAGGTGGTTGTTAAAACTGCATTATGAAGCCATACCTCTCAACTGTTTAGAACTTTGCAGAACGTTCAGATATTTTGTTTCATATTTTTAGTTTGTTACTCAAAAAATGTGTTTTCCTGGCAAATCATTGAGGATTACAGTCATTAAATAATGACAGACATTTGAGCTTCAAACTTCATATCCTTCAGAAAATGCATGCTAATGCATAACCTGTTATTCTAGCAACTTTCCAAATTTATAAGAACAATATTTAAAATTTGTTCCTAATTTTGGGTCTTAGCCTTCCATTATTTTTGGTTTTGTCCAGAATTCTTGTGCTAACAGATTAAGAGGTATATGTGAGGCACAAAGCTGATAGTAGTAAAACAGAAAAAATGTTGTGTATTTTGTAGCAGATGGCATATTTCACATTAGGAAGTGACAGTGGTATGGCAGACGCATTGGTCTGTTCTTTCATTGGCTGTGGTGTTTCGGTAAATTCTGCCACAGCTGTTAGCCATTTCCTTGTCATGCTGGAGCAAATGGAGTGTTTGCCTGGACAATTTGTTCCTCTTATCCATGTGTATTGCTTGTGAATCAAGTACCTTTAAATGAAAAACAATACAACTCTCTGCAAGTTTTTATTGTTATCAACTGGCAGTGATGGATGTGTTAATATTTATCGAGCGTCACCTCCTAAGTTTTATGGCGGTGAAATAAAGAAAAGACCCTCGGTACCCCTGCACATATAAGGGGTATGAAAAGGTATGTAATGACTTAACCCGGTTGCCTAGCAATTTATACAGTGTCACTCAAGTAATGACACAAGATTTCATGCCGTGTGCTTATCTAAGTTATAATATAACGTGACAGCTGGAAAAGTGAGCACATTATTACAAATGAAAGAAGTAATGATAAACTGCAATCAAAATGGCTTTATTAGGGACTTATCTGCATTTTTTGTTAAAATACCTTTCTATGAGAATGCTGTTGGAGTTTCCATTAAATGAGAAAAGTTCTTTCTCATTTTGTTTTTGACAGCACAATATATAAAATATAAACTACATTAGTTATTTTTTAATTGAGAAAGTTGTAGACTGTATAAAAATCTTAAAGTTCCTAATTTCTCAGAAGGCCTGTGAGTCAAAGTATGATGAGGAATTTATTTCTGCTATCCATTAAAGTGCTGAAAATAAATCACCTTTCTTCTTGTATGTTTGAGTGAAAATAAAAGGCTATCAGATTATTTTGACATATTACTGCTGCGAACCATTGTTGTCTGGGATCATGTAATTCCATTGCGATCATTTTATTCTTATTTTCCTTAGGACTCTGAGGTGAATGTTATCTGCCCCACTGCATTATCCATTTTAGTTTTACCCTTCCTCCTAAATAAGCTCAGATCTAGGACTTCAGCTGTTGATCAGTCCTGCTGTCTGACAGGTGTCCCACCTTGCTAGTTGCCTTTGGAAAAATTAAAACAACCAAACATTTGTTATTCCTGCCTTTTCAGTCTCACCCTCTGTACAGTATCCTTCCCCCTGGTTAATCTTCCATAATCCTACCATATTTTCCTGCTTGCTGTCATATTCCTTTAAAATGTTTTTTCTCTTTGCAAGTTATGCCTTTGCTTTGCATAATATCCTAATTCTGTTAGTTCATATCTGTTGATATTGATTCTATTCTTGTTTTATTTGCATTTCATTACATTTTCTGAATGCACTCCTTTTTTTTACTTTGACCTTATCTGTCATCTCCCTTAACAAACAAAGAGTTTTTCCCTTTCTTGACTTCCCTGTCATATTCCTTTCTCTGTTTCCTTCTCAGAATTTATGCTGTGACTAAATGACTTGTTGCATGTCTGTTAGCATAGTGTGTTTTCCTGCTGTACTTATACTAATCTCATCTCTCTTGTGTGGTAGCTGGATACTTAACAACTGCCTCATTTTGACAAAATAAACTTGTCTGTCAAAGTTTTGTTCAAATGGTGTTTGAAACAATATTGACTGTAATGCATATGGTACGGTGTTCGTTGCTTTATATATGCCCATCTAACTGCACCTCTGAAATCCAATTATCCTGTTTCTAAGCACAGCATTCAAGATGAAGACCACTATAGGGTCCAGGAACAGTGGACTGCTGTTTTCAGGACAAAAAAGCATAAAAAGATAGTTGGCAGCAGATACATCATAGTTTGACTACAAAAAGGCCACTCACATCACTAGTCCTGCTGATCTATTGGGAGAACTGACTATAACCACCACAGTGCCCATTTATCAAGTGACACTATCACCTGGCAAAATCATAACAGAAAGACAAAATATATAAAGGGATTTGCAGGGGATTAAACCCCCCTTTCAACACTCCTTGTGAGGGGCTGTTCCCCACATCACCTGGTACATATCTGCTCCCCATCCACATAAGCAGAGTCCATCCCTAACTCTGTTTAAGCATAACCTTGACCATGGATGGATAATCATAAAGTCATCCCCGGGCTGGCTCTCATGCCTGTTATAGACAATGTCTGACAGTAAGCATTAGCTAACTAACATATTCCCCCATAACTTTTTAGCAACTTCTTAACTAGCATAGCCCTCCTACATAACATAGCCCTCCTAAAAAACATACCCCCCAAAATAAGACACACATGTTACCAGGGAATCCAATTGGGTTGGAGTGCATGTCTAGGCTTATTAAGGCCATGGTGATCATTAGCCTAGCATAGTATATATTTGATCTCAATTCTTAGCTGCCTTTTTGTAGATTACCCGTAGAAATATGGACATTGAGTTTTTTTTTTCTTAGAGTTGGATTTTGTTTTTATTATAGAGTTTTTTGTGATCGTGGGATTCCACCATAAGGGTTTATTTTTAAATTTGCCATCATACTTGTAGTAGATGTAGACAGATGCCTCAATGCAGCCATCCAGCAGTGAGGAGAAATGGAGGTGTAAACAGCTGGTTTACCTGCCAGATCCCATACAGGGGAATAGCTTTTACATTTTATTTGGTAATCCAAGAATGCTAATAGACTGGGGTTAGAGAAATCAATGAACACATTGGAGTTTGATTTGGAGGTTATTGCCTCATTTTCATTTCTTAGGGAAAATGTGACAGGCTGGGTGGTCTGATTTTACATTAGAGGTGCAGAGCAGATAGGACTATAACTTTCAGCAGCAATATTTACCTTTGTGTGCTATTGTAGGGATTCCTTCTCTCATTTGCCAGTCCCCTTCTTGTCTCTGGTTAAGAAATGTAAGAAAAAAATCACCTTCTTCAGCAACATAATTGCTTCTCCCTTTTGTTAGGGCGATCCATCCTCATCCTTGATTGCTTATGAGCTCTGCTGAGTTAATTTCTTCACTTTTTCTTCTCTTACATCAATCACTACCCATCCTTACATTTTCCACCTGTCTTGTATAATATGTATGACAATGTGATAACATTCTGACAGTCTCAGTATGTTAATGTTCCAACAATATCTTCACTCACTGTCACAGTCCTCAGATCTCCTCACGTATTAGCACAACTAGTTTAGGCTAATATTTAATTAGTTAGTACTGAGCTGTGTACATCTGTTATTTCCCCAGGGGGTAATAGTTGTGTATCTTTCAATTCCATATGATGTACTTCTCCAGTAGAGTATTGAAGGATGCATCCTAGATTTCTCTGATTTTATAGGATACACCCTTGCAATGTTCTTTGTGGAGTCCATCCATCCATCCATCCATCCATCCATCCATCCATCCATCCATCCATCCATCCATCCATCCAGCCATCCATTCATCCATCTGTCATCTATCTTTCAATCTATCTGTTCATCTGTTTTTTTGACAACCTGATTTGTTCTTTATAGAATCAAATGAATGCCACCAGATTTCCTTGGAGACAATAGTCATAGTACATTAAACCCCATTTTTAAGAGAACAGGATGTTGGTCTGTCACATATGTGTGTTGCTTGAAAGAATAATTGCTTTGGTATTGAGGATCTAGCAATTAGGTTCTCTTATTTCTACAAGAGGATCACGTTAGGTTAGTCATGCATGGGAAAACAAAGGCAGTGAGGGAAAAAGAAAGAAAGAAAGCAGTTAATACTTCAATGATTAAGGCATACTCTGACACAAACTTTACCAACTAATTATCACTTTATCTGTGGGCATTCACATGGTTATGTATGATACCATGACTATTTTTCTAGTAGCAGTGTTTTGTGGAAGCATAAGACTTTTTTGCTGGGAAGATCATCTATTAAGAGCCAATCTCTGCTTGACTTGCAAAACCATGAATGGCCCTGCCCTGTTAGAAATGTAACACCTAAATAAATCCCAATCCGTCTGCACCACATGTTCCAGGGACCTCAACCTCATTACCACAATCAACGGAACATGCTGGAGGGACAGGTTCATAACTCAGAGACTGACCATGCTCTGGAATAGACTTCCTATACATGTCAAGCAGAGCACCTCACTGGCCCTCTTCAAGAGAAATCTTGATGAGTGGATGGGAAATAGAAAGTTCACTCCGGGGATCACTCCAGTGGCTCTACTTGATAGAGGCATTGAGAACTAATTGTGGCATGATGCCAGGGCACTTCTATGGACTAGGCTTGTAAAGGCTCCAGAGCCATTGGCCTAGTACACAACTATGAACCTATGAAACTATAAGATGTGTAGGGTCTATATTAGAACATCAAACATTTAACAGTTCGAACTACTAAAGGACGACCTTTAGTGATCGAACCATTAAATGTTCAAATGTTCATAAAAAAATAAATAAAAACAAAAAAAAACTAAAAAGTGTAGGCGGGGGGGGCAAGCCCCCCTGTGCCCCCCACACCCCCTGCTACTTAAATATACCAACTCCGAGACTGCACTACATTGCAGTAAATGGAACTCTCCCCTTACTGAGATTTCCATTTACCCGCTCGATGTTTTGCACTTTCGCTATTCTTGGGTCGACATTGTCGGCTTTTGAGAATTTAATATAGACCCAATGTGTAGACATCTTGCAACTCATACATGATGATTTTATAGGCATATTGTTTTGACGAAGTGCTGTTTTCTGAGCCTGACTTTTATTACAGGCTCAATAGTAAAATTACTCCTGAGCAAACAAATTTTGCAGATTGTACTTTGTCAAACATTCAGGACCATTCAAACTGCTGTGCATGTCAGTGAAAGGGATATTAGAATGGAATAGATCCCTTTACCCCAAATGCTTAGACATTAGAAAAAGTTATGACATTGATGGGCACATGGTGTAGCCTGCTTCTTGGAGTTATGTAGGACCTTGTCTCCCAGTACACAAAGCAATATTTTTCTACTTTTGATGAGAGCATTTTTGGTTTAATAAAGCTGCTATCACTTTGCAAGAGTTGCAGTTGTTTTTGTTTTGCTGCCATGACAATGACAATGGCATACTCAGAAGCATGACTTTTGTCATT
The DNA here is from genome assembly GCF_019279795.1 of Protopterus annectens. Taxonomy (NCBI): domain Eukaryota; kingdom Metazoa; phylum Chordata; order Ceratodontiformes; family Protopteridae; genus Protopterus; species Protopterus annectens. The sequence continues at coordinate 1,784,444,888 of NC_056744.1, read as the reverse complement.
TGCATGTGTAACTCCAATTATCATGAGAGACTAATGGCAATCTCCTTTTCAATGAAATATTTATGTAACTTTGAAATAAAATGGTGCATTATTTTGTTTGAAAAGACTTGTTCAGCAAGACACATTTCTTAAAAATGATAGTAATCTCAAAAATGTAAGGAAGTCCACAAAACAGACATACTAATAAATACAGTTAATACTAAATATCAGAAGATGTAAAACCACTTTATAATAAACAGATTTTCGTACTACTGTTCTTTTCAAACTCAATGGAGTCTCCAAAAGCAGAAGTAAATAGTTAAGCATCAGGGCTCAAGGCCTAGTAAAATAACAGAAAGTATGCAAGCCCATTTATCATACAGCCAGCTTGTCAGTGTTCTTCATGTATCTTAGGTAAGCTGAACCAATGGACATTTCAGGAAGGCCTTTACTGCAGAATGCATAGGCTTGCTCTGAGGAACATTTATTTATTTATTTTTATTTGTCCATACATTCCTACGCTTATGCTTATGCTTATGGAAGATGAGATGTTGGTCAAAGAAGATATTTATGTTGGTTGACAAATGGAAGAGAAGTACCTGAATAATGTGTAGTATTTGTAGCATGGATATTTTGCAGTTTTAACATCACAGATGTTTTTGTAAATATTGAAAGTAAATTTATTGACTGTTATGAAGCCAGTTCTAGATGGCAGAAAAATCTTACAGAAGATTGTTTCTAAGAGAAATAGGTACTGTGGTAGCTGTTGAATGGATAGTACCATCTGTGCAGAGCAATCAGGTGATATGTGGGAGGCCCCTGGGAACATAATTTATAAAACGTGAAAAGAGAACAGGACTGGTTGAGCTCCGTGGTCTCCCTTTGAAGGTTGATCCTGAAAGATTGGAGTTACTGGGACCCAACAATATAAGGTTCATTTGGTGTGATAGCTGTTGAATCTTTGCAAGACCTCAAGAGAGAAATCTGATTCTCCATGTCTCTGTAGCAACAAGAAGTGATGTATTGAAGGCCTTATTAGATCTATGAAGATAGCCCCGGTTATTGTTCCATATTCTGATAGATACAGTCTGTCTACAAGTAAATAGCTGCAGAATACTGTATTTGGACCAAAACCTATGTTGTTTATCATTAAGAATATCACATTTTGGAATACCTGCTAAGATTCTGTCATCAACAAGCTTTTCAAGAATTTAGGTTAAGGAGCAGAGGTTTGAAACGGGGCAGAACTTATTAACAGATGCAGGATAGAAATTTTTCTAGGGGTATTACAAGTGCATACTTAAAGCTATGTGAAAAGGTTTTGGTGGTAAGAGTTAAGTTAAAAAGGAAGTTAATTAGCTTGCAGAGTAGTTTCCTGCCTACCCTAAGGAAGTACTTACTTATTCATTTATTCATTCATTTCTTACATTTATTGCATTTGATTTCATGTGTCCTCTGCTGCTCCTTGAACATATTTGCACTATATACTAATAATGTACCATCTCTTTCACAGTTCTCCATTCCCTTGAAAAACTGCCTCTAGCTCACATAGGAAACACCTACTCAGTTTACTCAAGCCCTGCTCAACTACCATGGATAACCTACGTACAGAATAGTGAAATCTGCTACTTTCACTGCCTATCCTGCCTCCATCTTGATCAATAGTTACATCTCTCCAAAAAATTGTACATTATATCTCTTGAGAAAGGTTGTAATTCCTCCAACATAACAAACTTTAGGCCTATCACCATCTTATTTGTCACTTTGTAAAATTCTAGAAAAGAGCTTACATCATTAAATCTTATAATACCTTCTAGCTTTTTTACTCAATGCGTCACCGATTCTTACCAATATTCAAATCTCCCTCATCACAAAAACTAGAACTATGTTACAGCAAGATAGCTAGATTTGCAACCGATCTATCATATACAAGTCATCACCACTCTGCTCTGAAAACATAAAACTGGCTTCAGCTGCCCAACTTTTTCAAAGATCACCTGGAAAGGTATACAAAGGAAGTTAAAATAGTATATGAATTCAGCATTTGTGAAATCATTTCTACATCAGTAATTCTCAGAAAATACATTAAACAGCAGTACTGCTTTCAGACAGATACAATGCTGAAATGCACAAGGACCAGAAAAAAGAAACACAACACCCTTAAACCCCTAATCCAAGTATATCACCTAGTGCAAGATGCAGTGACCTCAGAATTTGTATTATTTAATTGGCAGAATATGGGGGGGGGGGTAGTTCACAGAAATTCTGCTTCCTTATAGTATTTATGTTTAATTTGTATTTCTGAAATAAGATTTTTGACTTTGCTATTTTTGAAAGTATGGAAGGTGAATTCCTGTTCAGATTAGTCAGGTTTGCAGAGCTGTCATATATCTGTATTGTATTGCAGTGGCAATAAAAGCATGGGGGAGCTACATGATGCCATTGTCTTCTACCTTCATTGCCAGTGGATACAAAACACTTTAACAGGTCCCATGTGTTTAAAACAAGACTACATTGCTTTATTTTCCAATCCACTTGCTGAAGATTTTATTGTTTTGTAAAACTTTTTTTTTTAATACCACAATTCATTGCTTTTATAAAACATAAATAGTGTCAGGCGTGTAACCTAGGCCATCGATAAATATAAATAATTAGCAGGCCATCACTAAATACAAAGAATTAAATAAATCAGGGGACTCTCATGTTTACAAAAATCAACTTAAACTTTCAAGATTTCATGGATATTATGCAGAAATAAGAGTGCAAATTAGAGGGGCTCACATGAAGTGTTTTATTTGGGGTAGGTACCACTGTAAAGCAAAATAATTTTCTAGACTTAAGAGTTTTCCGGACTTGAGGAAGTTTTAATGTGTACTTATTAAAAATAGTACTTAATCTAACTATCTCCTAAGACCTATTTCATAAAGATAATGCTGCTAATTTTCAGCCTTTGTATTGATTCAAGTAATTATCGTTTCATCAGATGTACTCTAGCTCCTTTGTCTGACATTACAATAATAATATATGCTTGATGTTGGGTAATGCTGACATTTACCTGCAGCTGACGTGGTTTCTTGAATGTGAATGAAGCTTAAAAGATGAAATATGACTGGGTGTAGACAGATCAGTCTCCTGTTTAGCCTGAAGTTGTCTCTTGCTACTGTAATGTGGAATAATTAAGATAGGTTTTTGCTCCCTTATCAAAATGACTAAATTTTTCTGATATATTCCAATTTCTAAGGAGAGATTTTTCAGCACTGTACTGCAGTGAAAGTCCTGGCATGGGCTGTGTACATGAATGACAACATGTATGCATGTGTGAATGATACATGTCGACATACATATGCACATATGTGCATGGATGTATGACAATGTACATGTGTATCATAATCACATTGCTGCATAACAGCATACACTTGTGCATGGATGCATGACAATATATTTGTGCATGACAGCAGGCATATGTACATGAAAACGTACATGTGTAAAATGTGCACATTGATGCATGACAGCATATACATGTGCAAGGATGCATGGCAAGATGCATGTGTGCATGGCTGCATTGCAACATACATGTGCACATATGTGTGTAGATGCATGATAATGTACATGTGTTTATCATACATATAGCTATGCATGACAACATACACATGCTGTATGCATGAATGTATGACAAGGTACACACATGTTTATGTTTCTGGGTGAATAACAACATATATATATATATATATATATATATATATATATGGATCCATAACAGCAACCATGTCTGCATAAGTCTGTGCATGTTACATATAGGGAGCAATATTCGATATTATAGAGTTTGCCTTCTTCCAACATAGATCTTATTAGCTGCAGTTCTGTAGTCTAGACAAAAGTATCAAATGTATAAAAATGATGGTATTTTTGATTCACACTGTGGAATTCTGGGACAGGAGTATCAAATGTATAAAAATGATGGTATTTTTGATTCACACTGTGGAATTCTGGGACAGGAGTATCAAATGTATAAAAATGATGGTATTTTTGATTCACACTGTGGAATTCTGGGACAGGAGTATC
>NC_056744.1:1784410847-1784435847 GCF_019279795.1 Protopterus annectens | reverse complement strand
GCAACCATTTGACTATTTTCACCACCAGGACAATTATTGACAAAAAATACTTGCAACCAAATGCTTTGAACTATTATATAATCCTAAAATGGACATTGAGAAGAGGGTGTGATAAAAAAAATCTGAGATATAGTTGAGACATTTTACTTAACCTATTTGCCACTCAGAAAGAGGCCCAAGACAACTTCTGAAAAGAGAAGGGGTGCTGTACCACCAGAGCAAAGTATACCACAACATAACACAACATAATGCAACATACCACAACATAGTACAACATACCACAAAGTCATACAACATAACGTAACAGAACATAACAAAACATAATACAACATACCATAATGTAGCACAACATAACACAATAAGGCATACCATAACATAACACAACAAAACATACCACAATACAACACAACATACCATACCCCAACAAAGATGCATCCTGGCCTAAGCGCCATGCCATGGTGAGTCCCTATGGTCTTCTTCATGGTGAATACAAACAGCTGGAAATATTGAAAGGAGAGGCCATAAAGGTTTGGACAGAAAATAATAACCACTGTAACTCTTAAAAAGGGAAATCAAATATTTTTTAACTAAAACATGTATACATATGAAATAAATACAGTCTTAAATGAGCTACCCTTAAACAAACCAGAATTTGAATGAACTACCTCTAGAAAAATACAGTAATATACAATATAAGGAAAGGAAAAAAATCAGACAAGGTCACCTCATAAAAATATAATAATAATCCATGGAAATCCCAATAACTTTACCCTTGATGTACCTGATGGCTGCAGTCATGCAAAGTTGCTACTTAAGCTGTAACTAACTGTGATTAAGGAGTCAAACAGCATTGAAAACTACAGTTGTGGCCTCTAACCAAGTATAGCTGCAGAAAATGTGAATGCAAGGGTGCAATGTAACAGAGTTTTTAAGGAACAGCAAAACTGAATCAATAATGCACTAATACGAAAAGAGTTTATGAGTTACTTTTATTTGCTGTAATATATTGGATGGCTACATTTTCTTTGCTTGAGGACATGTTTTCAGTCAAGCCTGGAGGGCAACAGACACTGAGTTATACTTGTCATGGTAATTCCTTGACAATGTGACAATCCACATCAACTAGGTATAAATAAATGAAATGAAATTTCAGAATGAACATCATTATTCAGAACTACACATTAACTGAGCATTCACAATTTCAGTTCTTTTCACCATGCCAAGACATTTATAAATGAGATAATCCAATAAAACTTAACCATATAACAACAACACAAGGTCTATGAAAGTGAATCGTAATTTTTGTATTCTTACATCCACACATAAGCACTTCTGGTGTTTGGATTTTATATGATGGCATAAGTACATTTTAATCTGTTTATGTACTTCCTGCCTTAGAATGCTCTCGTTTAGACCCAACATTTTGAATGCGCGAAGTGACATACATTACTCTTTACTCCGGTGTCTGGAATAATCGACATCCTTTGATAATTATTTTGAACTTTTATTCACAGGATTTTTAATTCAGTTGCTGAAAATTGTGACTTTCCTGTATTTTATGTTGCATAGTCTTTATTCAGACTGTGTTCATTTTCAACATAAATCATGTTCACAAACACACTTTTTTTTGACTTGCATCAATTTTCAAATTTAAATTAACTTTTTAAAATTTACATGCTTAAATTGAACAAAATGATTGTTTGGGCACAGCTTCTATAAGCTTAATTAATAATAAGACGTGTCTTTTTATTACCTTTATAGCCATACCTGTTGCATGTGACTTTCTCCGAGTCATTTTTGTTTTGCTTCTTAGATATGCCAGAGACTTCAAAAGCAGTTTTCACCTCTTTTTACTTATTTTTACTAGTTGCTATAGAAACGTCACATTATTCACTGTTCCTTTTAGTTATTCCAAGGTAATTTTACTCCCGTTGTACACCTTAATCACCTTATTTAATGTTAAGTATGACTGTCTCAGTAATCTGACCCTTATCTGAGACACTTCTGACCTCACATATGTGTCTATCTAGCAGCAGTGATTAATTCAATTCACAGTTCATACTAATCAATAGATTATGTGGGATTTTGTACCCTCAAGAAGAATAAATTGTGAATAAATGGAATTTTTTTTCTTACGCCACAGTATTTCTAAATCTTTTTCTTGACACTGCAATATTATCCCTTTCTCCCTCTCAAAATTCATACGTTACATCTTTTCAATGTTCTTTTCCTGTGACATGCAAACATGAGGTACGTTGTACTTTTCATGATTTGCAGATATTGTGCTTGCATTCAGGAACAAACCACATTTCTGGATTTGGTGGTTCCAGTTCTCAGATTACCTTAAAGACAGAGGCTACCACACACCTGAAGTTGAGACATTTCTCAAGCAGAAGCAGAAATAACTTACTTTTGATTGCTCCTGACACCATGTAATACTTGGGTATTGTAGATGGTCTCAAGAAGAGATAAAGACCACCTGTAAATGACCAGCTTCATTAGTGTGTTTTGATGATTGCACATCTGCATAGGATGTCAGCTGACACGATATACAGTTCTGAATCAATGCAGAAGGAAGAAATGCCAACTTTTTATTTAGTTACTTTGCTAGTCTGTTAGTTTCTTTAGTTATTCATTCATTCACATTTGTTAACCAAGGCAACCCAACTAGATAAAATGCCCCCTTTTAGTGCAAGTCTGGGGAGAAAAACTCCACAGGTAGAACTGCACAATATGTACAAATAGAGTAAAATTTGAACATATACTTAATAAAATGGCTTCAAATAGTTTGAACATGATTATTGTTACATTTACAAGCAGACAAGAGAAGTAAAGTGTAAGTATATCAACACAAGAAGAAAGTAGTTTTGATTAATAAAGTGGAAAGTGGTGGAGTCAGAGGGGAGGCTGCTAGAGTTATTGCAGATTAAAGAGAGTATTACATAGAAAACATAGGAGGGAAAGGTTTAGAGAGGCAGGGCTGAGGAGAAAGATAAAGGGGAGAAGATGAAGAGAGGAATACAGTTATGAAAATAAAGTAGTACTGACACTCTGGAGATATGGAATAGGAAGGTTTTAATCTGTTTACAATCTGAGTAGTAAATTGCTGATTAAATTGTATGAAGCAAAGATTTTGGAGAGCTTGGAGAAGGTGTGTGAGTAGCACATTGTCAGAGCTACTTGTATTTTTACTGAGGCCTACATTTTGTTATAAAGCTTTTGGTGATAGTCTGAGTATGCAATTCCAAATAACTGATATTGACTGAGGTAACTCATATTGACTGTGGAACTGTACTGGTCTCAGGAAACAGAAATGTTGTACGAGATGTGTAATAGCTGTACATTTGTTTGGATTATGAAAGTTGTTATGTGTTGTATTTTAAGTGCATTTCGTAGTTCTAACCAGTCTAGTTTTGCCAGAGCTGTGCAGCGGTGGTTGTGTGTAGATTTGTGAGTAGTGACTTTATCTATTTTACAGAAAATTGTTTACTGCTTATTAAGTCTGTTAGTGAGTTAGATAAGAGAGCTACATGTGAGAGTGTTTGCAGTGTACATATTACAGATAGATTGCTGAGGAAAGATTTAGTTTATAAAGCATTTGTAGTTTCTTATTTGTTTTGGAAACTACTTAACTGACATGGCGGTCATATTTCAGATGGTTGTTGATTATTTTTATACCAAGGTACTTCATATGTTTTACTATCAGTGTATCGGCTAGAAATTTTATAGAAATGGTTGTTGGTGCAGATTTCTTAACATATGTGTTAAATACCATTAATTGTTTTTGTGTGTGTCTTATGTATTAAGTCACACTCAGTCAGTAACTTTTCTAGACATTTGAAGGATTTCTTTGTGAATGATTGCAGTCTTTTAATGCAGTCTGTTGATATAATGAGAGATGACTCGTCAACATGTTGTACTAATGTAGCTTTGCTGATGACTTTTTGTATATTATTAAATAAATATGTTAAATAGAAGTGGTCATCTTATGATCCTTGTGACTCAACCATGGTGGTAGGCAGCTAAGGAGAGTAGGTATTCTGTCATTGGTCACATTGTGGTCAACGAGATGGGCAGCTTTCAAACAAATGTTGAGCTTCTGGACCTATATAATAACCAGATCTTCTCCTTTCGGCTTTTCCCATTAGGGGTCACCACAGTGGAACAACAGACCGCAGAATGATTGGCAATGAAGTTTTATGGTGTTGAATTGCCAGCCCGGCACCCAAACTTCCACAGAAGTCACACACTTGCACACACTCATACTTAAGACCAATTTTAGAGTGTCAAATCCACCTGCAACATGTCTTAGGAATATGGGAGGAAACAGCAGCACTCAGAGGAAACCCACACAAACACAAGGAAGACATGCAGACTCTGCACAGAAGGCACCCCGACTGAGAATCAAACAGGAGAACCTATTGCTGTGTGGCCGCAATGCTAACCACTGCACCACCATGGCCACCCACCTATATAATAACTAGATACAAATGGAGTATTACAGTATGTGGGCCAATGTCAAATGCTTTAGACAAAATCTAATATGTGGTTAGGGAGGAAGCAATGTTATACAGGAAAGATTATTTTGTTTTTTGTAAGCTGGCTCATTTCTTGTTTATGAATGTATTTTTTCTAGGATTTATGGGACTGGGGTAAAATGGCGCTAGGTCAATAATTTGATAGTTCTGTGAAATAAACGCTTTGTGCATTATAATGATATACAATTTCTTCCAAACAAGTAGAACTTACTGTTCTGTTATGGATTATTTTTAGAAAAGTGATATAATAAGTGATTATTTCCACAGCTAAACAAAGGTATTCATGAGGTAAATGATCTGGAGTGAAGGGAATTAATTTATAGTTTAACTAGTAGATTTTTTATTTGTGTGACAAAGATAGAATAAAAGTTAAATGCTTATTGGCCCTCAGTGACTATATTGTTATCCAGAGGGAAGACTGCACTTATTTGTTTCCAATAGCAACAGTGTTTATGAAATGGGATTTCCTTTACAGGCTGTCTTATAAACAGTTTCTTGGGAGACTGGACTTGATTAAGTTTGTTTCTCTGGGGTAAGGTCTGTATAGGTTGATGTTTTCTGAGGGTTGTGTTTGTGTGTAGCTTGCCTACATATGCAGTGTAGGTTTTTTTCTACTGTGATAGATCTAATGCTATATTTTGTTTCTTAGAGTTTGATACTGTTGTGTGTTAGAACAGCAAGCTCTTTTTTCCATATTTTCCAGAAAATATCTCTTTAACTTGTAAGTTGTTTAATTTTTGACATTAGCCATGCCGCTGGCCTGTATTTATATTTCTTTCTTTTTAACGGAGCTCATGCATTAAGCATGGTTAGGAAAGTGTTGACTTATTTTACTGCATCATTTTAAAGGAGGTGTTTCAAAGGCTGCCACTAACATCTGGAAAGAAGGTAACTGAAATTTGTTTCATGAAGCTGTTTTCGGACCAATTGTTCTAGTTTGTTATTGTAAATTCTGAGGTTAATGCAGGATTAGAAATGACACAAGACACCAAGGTTCAGTCTTAACAATTTATTTAAGCTATTACTAACAATTTATTTTAGGAAAATCTATCAATCTTCTAATTCAAGAACCTTCTCTTTTAAGTTTTCTACATCTTTGTCTAATTCCTGTATTGCTTCAAAGAACAGCCATTCGGCAGCTCCAACTCCTTCTTTCACCTTTTTCCCCTCATCATCCAACTTCAAACCTGATAGGGCCCTTGCTAACTCATCAGGGTCTGTCTTAGGTTTGCTTGGGAGGATTTGGGGGAAGGTGGAGGTAAAACCTGACTTAATACCTGAGTAAGGAGGTCCCATTTCCCAAACAATGCTGGCATCCCAGTACTCACACACCCCTTATTTATACTTTCTGAAACATCCTTCTTACCTATACCTATATGTTTTAAAAGAAAAAAACACTGGCTTTTGTTGTGACATTTCCACTGCAAACCCCAGAATCCTGCCAGCTACACCAAGTATTCTAGTTCGTTATTTTAATTTCTGAGATTAATGCAGGATTAGAAATGACCCAAGACACCAAGGCTCAGTCTTAACAATTTATTTAAGCTATTACTAACAATTTATTTTAGGAAAATCTATCAATCAACTAATAAAAACCTAGGAAAATCTATCAATCAACTAATAAAACTATTAAATCATGTACTTACAAGCATATGCAAAAAACAAAATCATATTTGCCACTGATAGGGGATTCCAATCCTATTTAGTGCAGCTATCTGTTCAGTCAAGACAGGGTTGACACTGGCAAAATGGCTGTATGCTCAGTTTAGGCTGTTGCTTCAATCAAATTTGGATGATGAGTTCCATCTTATTACCAGCCTTTGAGCTTTTTATAGGTTTGGACAGGCCATAGGGTCAACAAGTTTGGCTGATGACATCCAGGACATAAGTCTAATCATAAACTGTTGGCTGATGACATCCAGAACATAAGTTTAATTATAAACTGATGGAATATTTTAGAAAATTACAAATCATTTCCTAAGTTGCAAATAAGTCCTGTAATGTTTGGTTTTATACATTACTTCCCATTTTCAAGAGGCAGTTGGCCCACAAACTTGTGCTATAGTTCCTTATTGAAATCCCCCATATTCTGGTAAACATCTTTTAAGCTGACAAACAACTTTACATGTTAACTAAAGTTCAGTTATACCAGTAATCAGTGTACAAGGCCTGCCTTTAAGCATATTTCTTTCAGATAATTCAGCAGCGTTTATTTAATTTAGCAGCATATGATATTTAGCAGCATATCAAATCAATCTATCATCAAACATACACAGCAGTATGAAGCTTGAGGCATATAACCAAAGCTAGGTAGACTGTGTGGATCTGTCACAGACCACCCCTTGCATCGAGCAACATACGCTGTGTATTTCTAATGATAAGTAAAACTGACAATATTAATCTGTACTTTTTATGACTTTACAGTAAATGCAGCATGAAATTAAGCAAAATAACACTGAAATTATTGTGGTCAACAGCAAAGGATGTAAGAGTAAATTAAACCAAGCAGAAACTTTAGGTGACCACATAAAAATATCATACCAATGCAAAACAGTTATATCTTGAATTTTATTTGCAATTTTTACAATGGTACCTTTATCTTTAATCATTTTAATCACTGTTTGATGTGCATTATATAATGTCTTATTCAGCAGTAGTAACACAGCTTGTCCTTCCTGTCTGATTTGTTGAAAGTCCGGGTGGACTAGAGATGGCCATCTGAAAGTATGTAATGGTTCTATGCTAGCATTAAATGTGATGTCCATCCATCTAGTCAATCTAATATGTTCACCAATACAAAAATCAATGATTGTGTGAACATTGCTCTTGCAATGTGCTCCACTGTCTGCAATTGTTTCATCACTCTAAGCTAACTTGCAGGAGGATATTACACAGACTGTAGTATCATTTAATTGATAAATGTCTGTATCATTTACTACATATCTGTGCCAAACACATTCTCCAGTTCTGTTATGTAGGCATGGATGAGGTTTCTTCTTTACCATTATGCACACCCACCCCTGGGGCCAGGTTTCACAACATGTTAAATCAATGGGCACATCATTATAATCAATTAAATTAGATTTAATTTGAGGTACCCACCAATTATCTCCAAATTTAAAGGCAATGCAACAAACGGACAGACCTGTTTTGTCCCTTTCTTACTAGCAAGATAGTCAAAATCAGTATGCAAGAATCATTCTCACATGTAAAATCTATTGGTTTTAACCAATTGTATAGCTATAGTTATCTTTGCCAATGGGCTGACTTTTTTGTCCCGCAAACTTGGGTAAACTTCCCAGAATATCTAACCTCATATTACTCCTCTAACATCCCTAGTCTATCCTTGCTAGCCTCTTAACATTTTTCAACATCTCTTGCTTTTAAACTTACCTGCAGACTTTCCCACTTTACTGATTGTCATCCTCAACAGTCTTCTCTCTCTGGTTCTTGATTCTACCCACTCCGTTCACCCTGCGGGCTCACTCCGGTCCCCTACCCTGCCCCAATTTCCCACCCCCCACTACTTTTACATTTATTCCTCTAAAACCACACCCCCATCACATCTGCTCCAATCTAGAAGGTCACCACATTACCACTCCCAAACTTCCTTGTTACAATGCCACACCTCCAATTATCTTACCTCCCACCCCTCCTTGTTACATCACCTCACCTGCTGATATATCTCCTAACCAGTTCACACTACCTTATCTCTCATTCTCCTTCTTCTTTTCAATCCAACATAATGACTATATCACCCATTCCTTGTCAAGTACAACTATTAGTCTTGGTCTCACTCTTTCCTCCTCTAACTATTACCTATCTGCTAACCTCCTATAAACAACTATTATACCCCACCCTTCTCTTCCCCTCCAAACACACTTCATCTCCAACACTAGCTATCTCTCATAATTTCATAAACATCACATCCAAACCCTGCCACCTACAAGCCAAATATCATAGACTAGCACACATTAAGTATGCCAATCTAAATATTAGAAAATTACTTGACTATTATTGTAAGCTTCACTATCCCATAAAAAGAATACACTTCTACTCTTTACTAGATGGGGACATTCATCCTAACCCCGGCCCAAACAACACCCCTGCCACTGAAAAGTGCAGCCCTAACAACACTAGTACCCAAGCCCCTACCAAACCTCCTAACTCACTGTCTATAGCACATCTCAATATACGTAGCATCAACAATAAAATTGCACATCTCCATGCCCTCCTAGATGTCCACCTATTTGACATCCTATGTTTATCTGAAACATGGCTAAAACCTACAGTGAAAGACAATGAAGTCATGCCACCTGGTTACAATATCCTTAGACTAGACCACACAGCCAAAAAGGGAGGAGGGGTAGTAATCCTATATAAAGCAGAGCTACAAGTTAGCACTGCAAACCTTAGACACCTTCAGACAGCAATGCTGAAATACTCATTTCTAAACTCCAGGTCAACCCATGTAAATCCATATATATTATCTGTATCTACCTACCTCCAGGAAATAACATTAATACACTTGAAAATATCCTTAACTGGCTTTTTATTAATCTCCCACAAGAAACTATAGTCTTAGGAGACTAATATTGACTGGAAGTACTGTAGTAATGTTCACCCTACCACCCATATTAACCTATATGGCTTCTCTCAAACTATTTTCTCCCCTACCAGAATTAATAAATCTAATAACAAAGAAAGTACCTTAGATGGGATTCTTACTAATACTCCTCATCAAACATATAAAGCAGGAACCCTACCAGATGACCTAAGTGATCACTCACTTTTATTATCAGACATAAGACCAGCCTATTTTACCCAAACACTTTTAGGACAATACGCACCAAAAAGCAATTTAACCCTGACCTTTTCCAGACAAAACTCAAGCAATGTAATTGGTCATCATTAAAATCCCTCCCACTAAATGAAGCAGTGGAATACTTTAATTCCACATTCTTAGCCATCCTTGACCACTACACCCCAACTCACGCTGTTAGAAATAAAGCTAAACCTGCCCCTTGGCTCACAAATGCTACCAGGCAAAAAATAGTTCTTAGAAACAAATCCTGGGCAAAATGGTATACTACTAAAAATACTATAGATCACCAAACCTTTAGACAACTTAGAAATAATACAAAAAAGCCATTCTTCTAGACAAAAAAAACTTTTACTTCCAACTACAGCAAACCTACCAAAAGAAACCACAAAAGTTTTTGACTAGAATTAACAAACTGTTATACCCAGGGCAATCTATCACACCTGACACACAAGACTCTAATCCTGAGAACCCCACACAGACTGCTAATGCCTTCAAGTCTTTATTCACAGATGCCATCCAAACTCTTGCTAACCAACTATATCCACATACCTCAAATATGCCTACTTCTACTACAAGCTGATCTCCATCATTTCAGTTACACACAGTTTCTACTTCCTTTATCTGCTCCCTTCTCCAAAAACTAAAACCTACCATCCCCTCAGCTGACCAACTTCCAGCAGAATACCTGCAAAAAGGAGCTAAAGCCATAGCCTATCCCATCTCCATTCTAGTTAACAGAACCATAAGTGAAGGAACTATCCCATCTATATGGAAAATTTCTAATATCATTCCATTACATAAAGGTGGGAACTCCAGTGACTTTTCTATCGTCCTATAGCACTATCTCCACTAGAAAAAATAATGGAGAAATGCATCCATAAGCAATTACCTAACCAACTACTCCAAAATAACTTACTTGCCAACTGTCAACATGGATTTAGACCTTTCCACAGTACTACTACTGCCCTGCTATCCTTCACAGACTGCATTAACAAAAACCGTAACAGTAATTTGCTTTCTTCCGCAGTCTTTGATTTATCTAAAGCTTTCGATATGATTAATCACCACCTCCTTTTAAATATACTGAAATCCCTTTCACTTGAACCCCTAACCATAAATTGGTTCAAATCTTACTTAGACAATAGACAACAGGCTGTGCTATGGAATAATAGTCTATCTAATCACCTTCCCATCTCCCTTGGTGTCCCTCAGGGCTCCATATTAGGCCCACTGCTATTTTCAATCTTTATTAATGACCTTCACTCAGCAGTTCCTCATGCCACCTGTATTCAGTACGCAGACAACTCTACAATAATTTGTTCAGCCACTTCTCCAACTGAACTACAGACCCTTACCCAAAAAGCATTCAATACAGTTGAACAATGGTTTTTAAACTGCTGCCTCCTCCTAAACCCCCCAAAAAACTAAACTTTTACAATTCACTCCAACCCAAAAATCCACCCCAATAAATTTCACACTCATATCTAATAATGGCACTCTCATATCTCCCGACCCAACCATTAAACTCTTAGGAATAACAATACTCTGCTGAGCAGGGAATTTCTGGTTAGAGGCTTATAGTGCCTGCAAATTCTAACTGTTTCTTACTGAAATTGGTACACCTTGTTTGCTGTAGCATAGACTAGATCCAGGCCTGCTGAATCTAGTTTTATTTGTATGCTTGTTGTTTGTTTATTTCCCTGAAACGCTAATTCCACCTAAAACGCGGCCTTTTAGCACTCCTGTGGATCCCTAGTGATATCTGCATTGCTTACTGTACTTATTTCCTTGTTTCACTTGAAAGAAAGTTACTGTTTGTCATTTTTGCATTTAAGTTACCTGTAACACATTGCATTTAAGTTACCTGGCACTTGCTCAATAAAGCAATTATATAAGTCAGCTCTAAAAAATTAAAAGCACTACACCCTCACAAACTCCCCTTGAGTACCTTGTTCCCATTGGCCCTTTTTTCAATTATAAAGGAATTCCCAATACTATTCTAGCATGTCCAAAGGTCAGTTGTCAATCTCCTCTCCGGTCCAGCTGGTGAATAATCTTGAGGCAATGTTACAACTGCCTCATGTACACAGACAACCCTCTCCTCCTCCCAACAAATTCCAACACATGTGAGGGATGCAACCATATAGCCAAACTGAGTCAGGAGGAGAAGGAAACCACACTCACTACAATTCCAGTCTCACATAGACCTACCATGACAACAAACCAAACACATAAACACATCTGCCTAAGCAGCAGAGACCTCCAAAGCAGACGTCACAGCCCTTCAGGCTAAACAACACACCTGATACACTTGTAATAGGTGACTCACCAGGCTGAACAAGGAGAAGGTCACGGTGAGCTGCCTGTCGGACATGACACAAGCACTCAGGTCACTCCAAGGCAAGTACAAATATGACTCAGTCATTGTCCATGCTGGTGTGAATGACTTGAGGCAAACACCAACAATTCAAAAAACCGAACACCATTACACCGACACAAAAAACGTAAACTACACATTGCACACAATAACATATCCACTAACCTTAACCTAAACCCTAACCTAACCCTAACTCACTTAACCCACCCTAAACCTCAACACTAAAACATTACACTCCATCCGCATACTAACCCTAACACACTTAACCCTTCCCTACACTACAAACCCTAAGTCCGACACTACTGTACAGTCACCTTTCACTATTGTACACTTACCTGTCTGCTCCCCACCTACCTGTTCGGTCGTTCCGTCTCGATCTTCTGGAAGTGGCGGTTCGTTATTCAAGTAGACCCGACCTGAGATCGTACCTCCCTGGACTACATGAAATGACCTTGAGTAGCATCTTACCCTCACCAAGAATGATGCCACAATATGAAGACAAGATGATCAATTTCAAATCCAATGCCTGTCAGCCTGGGATGACATGGACAAACCCACCTCCATAGGTATCACAAGGGGTTATACCTCTACCATGCTTTTCGCCCCCAAAAACTGACCCGAACACAAAAGGAGGAATTAGTCCAAAATGACAAAATGGAAAGAATCATCATGGACGGAAAGACCCCAAAAGTACCTCACCATATCAGCTGCTCAGAGAGGCAATGTGCCTGACATATAAAGCCCGAGCTACTACCGAGATAATCTCTACCTACTCTTAGGCTTCACCTATATACACATCCTCTCAGATATTTTTTACTGTGTCCCAAACCATCAAATACAGTTGGAGCTATTGTCCCCGACATATATCTGATAACAATCTTAACTTCAACACTCATATAAATAGCACAATAAAATCAGTCAACAAAAAATTGGGGTCCCTCTATAGAATCAAACCCTTTCTTACACCAGTAGCCAGGACTGCTATAGCCAGGACTCACTTAATCTCTACTCTACTCTATGCTTCACCTATATACACTAATCTTTCTAAAAACAACCTCAACAAACTGGCAATTTCCTATAATAATATTGCTAGATTTGCCACTGGCTCTCCTTTTAGAACTCACCACTGTCTTAATCTAAAGCAATTAGGATGGCTAGAGTTTCTAAACCAGCTTCAATTTCACCAGCTTGCTATAGCCCATAAGACCCTGTATCAACCCACCAACATATCAATACTCACTAGCCTTATTACCCCTTACAACAATCTTAAGAATCTACGCTCCTCAAACAAACTGCTGATCAATACTTGCAGATCCAACAACTTGGCAGGAGACTCTCTGTTCTCTAATACTGTTGGAAAGCTCTGGAATATTCTACCCTCTGAACTAGTATCTCTGTCTTCACTAACACTTTTTAAATAGAATCTAAAACTATTTCTCAATATGCATTGGTTATGCCCCTGTACTAACCCTGACTAAGTTTCTGCCTCTACACTAATGAATACTCTTAACCCTTATAGACTTATCCTTTAAGAACCAAATGACCATATTATTGCAACTTAAATATATGTATATATGTATATAGTAACACCTCTTGTACAGTACACTTTACTGTTTATGTCTTGCTCACGATGAGTACTGTATTAGTATTTTATTATCAACAACTGTTTTAACTTGGATTGTTGCAACTTTCTTTATTGTATTTTGTATATGTCTTGGAGCTTTTCTCCCCGGGCCTCTACTGAAAATGGACAAGTATCCAGTTAGACTAGCCCGGTCAACAAATGTAAAATAAAATAAAATAAAATAAATAAATAAATAAACTACAAATATTGTTGATTAGCAGCCAATTGAGACAAAATACAAAAGGTTTGATTTATTTCTTTAGTAAGGTTATTTAAACTCCATTTTGTATACATATTAGCATGATCAATCCATCTCCACATCACGGTTTGAGTTACAATACTGTCTTCAGTTGTCTGACTAAGTTTAGGATCATGATCAGCTAACAGTTTGAAGCCATATTTAAGTCCTCACCTAAACGGCTTAATTTACTTTGTAAAGTGTCAATATCTACACTATTTAGAAATCCGGTTCCTGTCCCAACTGGACCTAAATCAGTACCCATTATTCCTGCTACATCACGTTTATTTTTTTATATCTGTAATGCCTGTATGTTAAATGTAGGGCATTAATTGACCACAAGTTTGCAAGTTTGCATTGTGGATGCCTAGTAGTAATATCTACTGCTGTCATGTTTATCACCATTTTAATGCATTGAATAATTCTAGCACTACTCACAGTTTTACATCCTCTCGTATATTTTACTACATGTCCCAAACCATCAAATACAGTTGAGCTATTGTCCATGACATATATCTCAAGATTTGGAGATAGGGTATCCGCAGTGTCATCTTTTCTCTGAAATTCAGCTATGCAGGAGGAATCTAATGGAGACTTGGCTAGAGGAAATCCTGATTCATTTAGTCTCTGGTATAAGCCTCCAGCAGGGTTGGAAGCACATTTTTCTGGATGCCTATCACAGTTTAGTCTGTACACAGTTGTGATATTCTCTGTTTGGGTGAGAGTCCAAGTTAGGACAGATTTAGTGGTTACTGCATACAAATCGTCTCCCAGCTTCCAATAAAAGTCACAGTCCACTGTCAGATTCACAACATCTTTTTCGTTAAGCAAAGGAATAGGATCAAGGAAATCATATGGTCCATCTAGGTGTTTTCGTTGGAAAGGGTTGGTGTCTTTCCAAACAGTGGCAATAATTTATGGAGAGGAAAATACAATGGTTGTTTAGCAGAATCAAGCAATACTAATACAGGGTCTATATTAGAACATCGAAGTTTCAGAACTTTGAATGTTCTAATATCGACACCTAGTAACCGAAAACCGATAAGACTGAAAATTTAGAACATCAAATTTTTTCCTAGGGAAAAACATTTGCTGTTCCAAAACACATACACACAACACAAACACACCAAACAAACAGCAATCCACACACATACACCTAAAATCTTATATCTAAACCTACACTAAACTGTACATACACCACTATCTACCCACTTACCTTAACCCAAACCCTAACCCTAAGGTCTGTCACTATCACACACACACCTCACCCGCACCCTAACCCTAACTCACCTATCCCACCCTAACCCTCACGTCCACACATTTGCACACTTACCTGACATGTGCCCTAACCCTAACTCACCTATCCCACCCTAACCCTCATGTCCACACAATCTCACACTTACCTGAACCCGACCGTAACTTTCCACCGCAGAGCTGAAAATAGTGAAGCGACAGGAACGGACAACTGAATTCTTTCCCTAGGAAAGAATTCGGTTATCTAAAACTTCACTATTTTCAGCTTTTGCTTATTAGGTGTGGATATTAGAACATTCAAAGTTCTGAAACTTCAACATTCTAATATAGACCCCATATACAGTGTCACCAGGCCCATCACAAATTACAGTTCCATGTTCATTTGGCTGATGGGGTGTGGTCACCACTACCCTCATTTCTAGCCATTTGCTCTGGTTAGTACTACAGTCTTGTAATAGAATAACAACATTTTGATGTATACAAATTTCTACTAAAGGCTGCCCTTTTTGAACAATTTGCGTTTTATCTAAGTTGATAACTCTTACCATTACCTCTTGTTCTGGCTCCCATAACATAAAAACTTCCCAACTCTCTCCCAACAGTCCTTTTTGCCCCCAGTGCAAATTTTTTGGGAGAAAAAGCTTCCAACCTGTCTCAACTAACACGGTATCTTGTGCTGGTACTCTTTGCTCAGTCAATGTGCATAGCCAGAACCGGGTTTGATCAACATTTGTTAACATAGGATATATGGCATTTGGATTCAGTTTTTCTAATTTTAGAATACAGCAGTCTGACCGAATGTCATTCATATGCATTTGCAGAGGGGTACCTTGATGTTTTTAAGATCTATTATTTGGCTGACTTATGGCTGACTCTAGTACCTTTGCCCAGCCTCGCAAAGTTCCATAGTTTGTATTCTTACAAATTTGTTTTTTTAAGAAGTCCATTGTACCTCTCAATCAAACCAGCAGCCTGGGGATGATATGGTATATGTAGTACCCATCGAACTCCGTTTTCCTTTGCCCATTCTTGGACTTTTGCAGCTGTGAAGTGGCTACCTCGATCACTTTGGATTTCAGTGGGACTCCCGTATGTTACACATAATTTATGCAGTCCCCTCAGCACTGCTTGTTGATTTGCCTTTCTGTAGTTACATCCTTATTTAATTGCACAGCATGTCTTCATGCCCATTCTATTGTTGCATCTCTTCCCAAATGTCTACTCCGATCATGGGCCCATCTAGCCATACTGACATCTTTAATTTTTTCTTCAGCAACGCGTACTGTGGCCATCTTATCTACCTGCTGATTATGCCTTTTTTCATCTGTCACAAGTAATGCATGAGCATCCACATGTCCAACACTAATTTGGCACTGTTGTGCCTTTCTCCAAATTTGCTGCCAATCTTTTGAACCTCCCCACAGAGGTCTTCCATGAATTTTCCAATCTTGTTGCTGCCAGGCAGGCAGCCAAGTTGTCAGTCCTTTATAAACTGCCCAGCTATCAGTATAGATGTATGCTTCGTCCCCGGGTGATAAATTATCGATGACTAACGCAACAGCTCACAACGCTGCTCGATTACTTGAACCAGCAGTTCCTTCATCGAACAAAACTATCTCTGTTTGATGGCAGTAAGCTACTGCAGTCCAAGTTCTGCTGCTCGACCCAATTTTTGCAGAGCCATTTGTAAACCATGCATGTTTTTGCTTTTCCATGTCTAAACTATCAAATGGTAATGCTTCAGTTATTGGTGATTTTGGAAGTTCATATCACTGTTGTTCTGTTGTATCAGTATCATTCAAGATTACCAACCTGGCCAGCTATTGTTGCACTTGAGAGACTCCAGTTACAATGTTGGCTCTCTTGTAAATACCATTTCTATTTCTGCACAGTCGAAGATTGTGCTATTAAGGTTTTCATTCGAGAAGTATCTTGTAGCCACCCCTGGATTGGGTAGTTAATTTTTACTGTCACTGTCTGTTGTTTAGTTAGACCTTCCACATTAATCAATGCTGTATAAACTGCCAGTACATGTTGCTCGAGGGGGCTATACCGAATCTGTGCTCCGGTTAGGGATTTAGACCAAAATCCCAACGGTCTCTTCTTTTCAATGTCATTTTTCTGCCATAGCCCCCAGGACATAACATTATTGGCAACAGCCACTTCTAATTTAAAGGGTTGCCTTGGATCAATTGGGCCCAGCCCCACACTCTGCTGTAGAGCTTTTTTCGCCTCCTCAAAGGCCATTTGCTGCTTAGGACCCCACTGAAAGTCACATTTCTTCCTAGTCACATAGTCAATAGGTCATAGAATTAGTCCAAGATGAGGTACGAATGCTCTCCAAAAGCCCATTGCTCCCAAAAAGGCCTGTGCCTGCTGTTTCGTTTTTGGGACTGCAATGTTCTGGATACTTTCTAGCGCTGCTGCAGGTATCTCCCTTTTTGCTCCATTCCATATCATACCCAGAAATTTCACTGATGCCCCTTGTTGCGTCTTGTTCTCATTTATGGCCCACCCTCTATTTGGAAGGTGTTGAATCACAGTTTTTAATGCAATATCTACATTTTGCTTCTCTCCGGTAATCATTATATCATCAATGTAATGGAATACAGTCACTTCGTCCAGCTAAGTCCCTGGCCAACAGCCCATGGCACAGTGTAGGACTGTGCAGATATCCTTGTGGGAGCACCTGGAAGATATACTGTCTCCCCTCCCAGGTAAAGGCAAATTGGGCCCTGCTTTCTTCCACTATAGGGATGGAAAAGAAAGCATTTGCTAAATCTAAGACTGCATGATATGGCCCAGCAGATGAAGACAGTCTTTCAACAATTGTAACAATGTCTGGGACAGCTGCAGTTAAGGGTGGAGCCACCTTGTTTAAACCCCGATAATCTACGGTCATGTGCCAGGACCCATCAGGCTTCTTGACTGGCCACACCAGGCTATTGAATGGACTCACAGTTGGTTTGAGTATGCCAACTCGGAGTAGTTCCTGGATCTTTTCAGTAATTTCTGTGTGCACACCTGGAATACGATACTGTTTGATGTTTGTTATTGTTTTTGGTGTGGGAATATGGAGTGGTTCCCACTTAGGATTGCCTCGAACAACAGCCTTGACTGCATTGACTGAACAGTGCCACACTCCATACCTGAATGGCCCTGCAGTAGTTTTCAAAGTTTTACCTTTTAATACATCTATTCCCAAAATGTGTTCAGGTACGGGAGCTATCACTGCTGCAATAAAAACAGGAATACCATCCCCAAAGGCTATTTTTACTTTTGTTTTGATATCCAATGTTTTTTCCCCCTCATAACCATCAATTTCCACAGATTGTCCATGAAACTTACAGGGGTTGCTTGCAAAAATAGTTATCTCTGATCCTGTGTCCACCAAAGCCATTACATGTTGCAGCCCTCCCCTCCAAAAAGTGGTAAGAGGTACATAGGGGCATCGGTCCCCAGGTGTAATAGCTCTCACTGTGCCTCTAGCTACTGGGAACCCGCCTACTGGTCAATTTGTCTCTGTATTCTCTGTCAGGGACTTCCATTCCTTCTCCCCCCAATCTCTTTCATCAATGAATTCTCCCATTTGCCATTGTGCTAACTCCTCATCAGTAGGGATGTCAGGATACAATTGATTCTACCCCATCTTCCTCTCAGTGGCACTTCTGGTTAGACTTTTTGCAGTGGTCTTTTGTTTGCCTGAAGTGTCTGACCCCTTCCCCTTCTGTTTCTGCTTTCATTTTTTGTATAACTCTTTAGTAGCTATTCCATCTATTTCTGCAGCTTCTACTCCCCACCTTAACAGGTCCAGTAACATTTGCTTTCTTGTAATCTTTTCTCCAAATTAATTTTTTGATTTGTCTGTATTTGCCTTTCTAGCTTTCCTCTGCTCTTTCTCTGCTACCAAATCTGCCAATTGATTTAAAGTCGTCATCACATTCCATACCTGTTGACCTACACAGCCTGCTAGGGCAGCCATAAGCTGCCCTTTCCACCACTGTGATGCATTTTTAATTAGCTTGTTTTTCATATTACTGGTCATCATTTGTGCATCTGGTCCTTTGGGAATATGCAGTGCCCCATTTACTAACTTTAGTGAGTAAACAGTTGCTAACATTGCCATTTCCCTCAGCTGCTGAATTGCTTCAGATATTGTTTTCCGGGGCTTATGGTCATCTGCCAGTGCCATGGCATCTGGCCAAGTAGTCCAAAAAGCTGAGACTAGCTATACTACCAATGTATTAATGTGAGTGTCCTCATGGTTTACATTACGCACTATCTGCTTTAACCGTGGGTGGAATACTAACGCTGAGGCTAGCCATACTACCAATGTATTAATGTGAGTGTCCTTATGGTTTACATTACACAATATCTGCTTTAACCGTGGGTGGAATACTAACGCTGAGGCTAGCCATACTACCAATGTATTAATGTGAGTGTCCTCATGGTTTACATTATGCACTATCTGCTTTAACTGTGGGTGGAATACTAACGCTGAGGCTAGCCATACTACCAATGTATTAATGTGAGTGTCCTTATGGTTTACATTATGCGCGATCTGCTTTAACCGCGGGTGGAATACTAACGCTGAGGCTAGCCATGCTACCAATGTATTAATGTGAGTGTCTTCATGGTTTACATTGTGCATGATCTGCTTTAACCGCGGGTGGAATACTAACGCTGAGGCTAGCCATGCTACCAATGTATTAATGTGAGTGTCTTCATGGTTTACATTGTGCAGTATCTGCTTTAACCGTGGGTGGAATACTAACGCTGAAGCTAGCCATACTACCAATGTATTAATGTGAATGTCCTTATGGTTTACATTACGCAATATCTGCTTTAACCATGGGTGGAATACTAACGCTGAGGCTAGCCATACTACCAATGTATTAATGTGAGTGTCCTCATGGTTTACATTGTGCACTATCTGCTTTAACCGTGGGTGGAATACTAACGCTGAGGCTAGCCATACTACCAATGTATTAATGTGAGTGTCCTTATGGTTTACATTATGCGCGATCTGCTTTAACCGTGGGTGGAATACTAACACTGAGGCTAGCCATGCTACTAATGTATTAATGTGAGTGTCTTCATGGTTTACATTGTGCATGATCTGCTTTAACCGTGGGTGGAATACTAACGCTGAGGCTAGCCATACTACCAATGTATTAATGTGAGTGTCTTCATGGTTTACATTGTGCATGATCTGCTTTAACCGTGGGTGGAATACTAACGCTGAGTCTAGCCATACTACCAATGTATTAATGTGAGTGTCCTCATGGTTTACATTATGCGTGATCTGCGTTAACCGCGGGTCGGGTGGAATACCAAGCAGGAACACTGATGCACCTCTTCATTTAATGACACTGCCCCCCCCCATATCCCAAACTCGGAGAAACCAAGCCAAAATAGTTTCTCCGGGCTTCTGCTTATAAGTCTGAATTATATTCAATAACTCTGTCTGGGTATAATTCCGCACCTCTACCCATTGCTGTGGTGGCCCCCCAGCGTGTATTGCATTTTTCTCTACAAATGGTCATGCTTTCATTGATGGGGAATTTACTACTTCAAAGTCATTATCTCCCTCATCAGAAGAAAGGAGATCACCCTCCCATTCTTCAGGGTTAAATTCTGCTTTACACACCAAGGCACGCACCCTAGGCCTAGATGGCAGATGACGTGAGCCTTTTCTCCTCCATTGCCTACACTGCTGGATCACCCGAGTAGCAAGAGTCACTGAATTGGCTTTCCAGTGGTCTGCTTCCTCTCCTACACTTGCCTTTTCCAAAGCATCCCTATCCAGTCGGTGCATATGTGCATGTTCTTTATATTGTTCTTCTAATATAAGAACTTTCTCTTTTAAGTTTTCTACATCTTTGTCTAATTCCTGTATTGCTTCAAAGAACAGCCATCTGGCTATTCCTGCTCCTTCTTTTACCTTTTTTCCCTCATCATCCAACTTCGAACTGGATAGGGCCCCGGCTACCTCATCAGGGTCTGTCTTAGGTTTTGCTTGGGAGGATCTGGGGGAAGGTGGAGGTGAAACCTGACTTAATACCTGAGTAAGGAGGTCCCATTTCCCAAACAATGCTGGCATCCCAGTACTCACACCCTCCTTATTTATACTTTCTGCAACATCTTTCTTACCTATACCTATATGTTTTAAAGGAAAAAACACTGGCTGTTGTTGTGACATTTCCACTGCAAACCCCAGAATCCTGCCGGCTACACCAAGTGTTCTAGTTCATTATTTTTAATTCTGAGATTAATGCAGGATTAGAAATGATACAAGACACCAAGGCTCAGTCTTAACAATTTATTTAAGCTATTACTAACAATTTATTTTAGGAAAATCTATCAATCAACTAATAAAAACATTAAACTAAGCTATTATGAACAGTTTACCTAGGAAAATCTATCAATCAACTAATAAAATTATTAAATCATGTACTTACAAGTATATGCAAAATCAAAATCATCTTTGTCTCTGATGGGGGACTCCAATCCTATTCAGTGCAGCTATCTGTTCAGTCAAGACAGGGCCGACACTGGCAAAATGGCTGTATGCTCAGTTTAGGCTGTTGCTTCAATCAAATCCGGATGATGAGTTCCATCCTATTACTAGCCTTTGAGCTTTGTATAGGTTTGAACAGGCCATAGGGTAAACAGGTTTGGCTGATGACATCCAGGACAAAAGTTTAATCATAAACTGTTGACTGATGACATCCAGAACATACGTTTAATCATAAACGGACGGAATATTTTAGAAAATTACAAATCATTTCCTGTGTTGTAAACAAGTCCTGTAATGTTTGGTTTTATACATTACTTCCCCTTTTCAAGAGGCAGTTGGCCCACAAACTTGTGATATAGGTCCTCATTGAAATCCCCCATATTCTGCTAAACATCTTTTAAGCTGACAAACAACTTTACAGGTTAACTAAAGTTCAGTTATACCAGTAATCAGTGTACAAGGCCTGCCTTTAAGCATATTTCTTTCAGATAATTCAGCAGCATTTATTTAATTTAGCTGCATATGGTATTTAGCAGCATATCAACTCAATCTGTAATCAAACATACACAGCAGCATGAAGCTTGAGGCATATAACCAAAGCTAGGTAGACTGTGTGGATCCGTCAGACCAGTACTATGCAAATGATGGACTTAATCAGTAGGCAGGCTTCTTCTAGATGGCAATGTTAGATGCTGACCACTTAGAGTGTCCAATAAAATGTCTGATCTGTACTTTTGTTGGTATTGTTGGTGAGAATCCAGTCCAGTAAGTTTTTCTTACCTAAGGATTTGTTTACCCTGGTACCTTGTCAGATCACTGGGGACAAGCTGCCATGCAGATTAGTAAGAGAATTGTTTGTAATCAGACTTTTCTCATTGTCTTTGTCTTTCTAATTGATATTGAAGTCACCTGTTATGAAGATGTTCGCCCTGTAGTGTTGCTGTAATCCATGATGGCTAGCTTTTAAGTGTGTTTATATTTTGTGTTGTGGCACTGGGAGATATGCATACTGGAAGCCTAACCTTCCATCAGAAATGCACAGTATCGATCCGAAAATGCTCTACAGCAAATAGTTTATCAAGACAAGCACTGATCCACAAAGGATAGAAAAATAAACAGTTGTTTTTCCATGAAGCAAGCCCTGCACCCCAACACCTCATGTTAATTATATTTACCAACTCCATTGATATGGTATTTATTGGTAAAGTGGTGTGTAGTAGGGGTTATAGAGGTAAGACTACAGAGTGAGATGGGGAAGACAAAGTAATGGAAAAGTACTAGAAAAGGTTTGATGGTCATTTGTTATATTGATTACAAATTAGAAATTATACAATGACTGTCCATTAATATTCTAAAACGAGCACACTGATTGGCCAGCCTAACCAGCATGCCCGTTGTAAATCCAAGAATATACCAACGGAAGAAGGTCCGGTCACGTGGACTTTTTTCCATTGTTATATTCTGAATGTTTTATTTATTTTTTAACAAAAATAAAAAAAAAATTGTAATCTGGACTCCAGACATATAAGGAAAGACAGGATGGAGGAAATACTAGGAAAATCAGGTGTGTTATTTAAAACTAAAGACACACACCTGATTTTCTTTGTATTTCCTCCATTCTGCCTGTCTCCTACCCCTAAATGGTTGGAAACCTTTTTAATTAAAAAAAGAAGAAAAAAAAACAAGAAAAAAGAAGCAATGGAGACCTTCTTTTCTCCATTGCATCCTTTCCAAAGCACTGATGTACTGGGTAAGCGTTGGAATGCAATTCCCATACGCATGCGCAGTACATCAGAAAAAAACCCAAAATACCAAAAAATGCAGAAGGGCAGCACTGAGGCATTATACAAAGACATTATTTAAGAAAAGTAAGTATTTTTTTTCTTAAATAATGTCATTGTATAATAGCAATAGCCCACACCCAAACGTGGCTTCACCCTCGTGACCAAACCACAGCAAGAATGGGTAAATCCAGCATTACCCACACCCAAACATGGGTTATTGCTTAAAGAAACAATGTTTTCTTCTTCTTCTTTTTTAAAGTTTCTGAGGGGTACTGAAAGAACTGTTAAGTTTTTGTGAAACTGAAAATAGTTTTGTAGCTATGCAAATTTGGTAAATGCTTGGAGACTGGAATAAGTACCTAACTTGGGAGGCAGGTCAGTGAATACTTACTTATGGTATAATTTAACAATTAATGTGTATTAGTGGTTTGTGGATGGCATTTAAGGTACTATAATTTGCTGAATGCTGGTGATGAATGTCAGTCAGTCTGCACATATCTGCTGAGCTCTACTGCTGAGTCATTATGCTTGTGAATGGGATGCTAGGAGTTTTTATTTATTTACTTATTAATTCATTTATATGAATGATTTTAATAATGTGCTTATGCTGAGTGCTAACGCACTTTTCTACATACAGTTTTACAGGGTACAGGTAATCATGTATTGATGCTCATCAAAGTAAATACATAATAAAAAAGCAAGAATATGTTGGTTCAGCCTGTACACGTGTGTAACACACTGCGCAATTCAACTGCAGACTCCTATAGCAACCAAAACAATGGCTACAAGGCTAGTTATGATATGCAACACTGCATATAGAACTGAAAAAAAGATACTGCAATACCAATTGGATGTAGTACATTTTTGTAGCACATGGAAGACAATACAAATGTGCATGTGTGAACAAATTAATAATATAGCACCATCAGGGACATGCTGAGCTAAAGGGAGCCACTAAAGTATAATTAACACCACTGTGTTAACTGTGGAAATTCCTACTGTAAACAATGCACCTCTCACCCCTCCATTAGCTGGAGTGGTAGCCAGTGTAACTACACAGTGACTGGAAAGCTAGTTTCTACGCTAAAAACTGTCTCTAGCGGAAGTCACAGCTAATGCTAACCCTGTACACATAGAATACTAAGATTAGAGTGCTAATAATAACCAGTTTGTTATGAGTTTGAGGCATGGGTTCCAAGAAATATGGTCTCAAAGTGAATCTTGGAATTCATTGATATGATATATAACAAAATAGAATAATTATTAGTGACCGGGATCATAAATGTTTGCAATACTTGAACATGTTTAGTTCCCCTGATGAATTACCATTTATAGAGAAAAATTAGAAAAGTGGGAAGTATTTTACAGTGTTAAAAGCTGTAATTTATTTAGTTATGCCACTCAACAGTGGTTAGAAGCAAAGTATAGCTGTCATCAGAATACAACGTTTTGATCCTTCACTCTGCCACACTGTAAGCGTGTGCGTGTGTGTGTGTGTGTGTGTGTGTGTGTGTGTGTGTGTGTGTGTGCGTGTGTGTGTGTGTGTGTGTGTGTGTGTGTGTGTGTGTGTGTGTGTATGTGGTAGCTTAACATATTATAGCTTTCAAAGCTGTCAGAACATTATGTCAGTACAGATCTGGGTTGTTACCATCTGTTCAGCACTATGATACTAGAATGGCATCCTTATATCCATTACAACTATCCCATCCTTTTCGTTATGATACTAGAATGGCATCCTTATATCCATTACAACTATCCCATCCTTTTGGTTATGATACTAGAATGGCATCCTTATATCCATTACAACTATCCCATCCTTTTGGTTATGATACTAGAATGG
>NC_056744.1:1784313211-1784410347 GCF_019279795.1 Protopterus annectens | reverse complement strand
AAAATTGGCTTCATTCCAAGTTGGACTTTCCCGGTTAACAAATATTAAATAAATAAAGTGTAAATTGTCCTCATGTACATTATGATTTAATCATTTTCTCTGCTGCAGCTGCATTTTTTGATTCTGCTACATGTTCTTGGAATTTGGTTTTGAACAGAGAAACTCCTGCAGGTCTTGTACTGGCTGATGTAGGTGAATCCAAGCAGCTGGGAGACATGCCTGAATAATGTGCTCCCTGCTCTCCTGTATCAGCCAGATATCGCAGCTGTCTCTATTTCTGGGGTATGTTCCTCTTGTCAGGTCTGATGTACCCCTGCATATGATGCACCTATTTTTGGAGGTGTCCCCATTTTCAGATTTATTTTTCCCCTTCACACAATTTTCTGATTCCCTTCTCATCACATATGAGTTTTGAAGCTGCCCCAAACACAGAAAATCACACTACATGACTGACATATTAGTGGCACCAATAATTTAAAGAAAGAGGATACACATCTTATATTTCCCTTTTTTAGAAGCAAAAATAAATGGGCGGCCATGGTGGTGCAGTGGTTAGCATTGTCGCCTCACAGCAAGAGGTTCTTTGGTTTGATCCTCAGCTGGGGTGCCTTCTGTGTGGAGTCTGCATGTCCTACCTGTGGTCGCGTGGGTTTCCTCCCACATCCCAAAGACATGCTGCAGGTGGATTGGACACTCTAAATTGGCCCTAGGTGTGAGTGTGTGTGTGTGTGCCTTCTGTGGAAGGTTGGGCGCCGGGCTGGCAACTCAACACTGTAAAACTCCACTGCCAATCATGAGCAGACAGGTGATCTGCTGTGGCAACCCCTAACTGGGAAAAGCCGAAAGAAGAAGAAGCAAAAATAAATGACCTTGTGGGTAGAATTTTGTAACACACTTCACTGAAGTCTACATGCTGTACAGAATGTCTCTTTGATAATGTGTTTATACTTTCCATCAGTTTCCCCCTCTGTTTTTTAAATGTGTTTCAGAGTAGTTTCCCTTATTCTCACTGGGATCATGAAGAGCTATGTGCTTTTGGTATTTTAAGGGCCTTTGTACCTAATTTCAGTTTGAGAGAAATGGTTTTAGCACAAGCCCCTACATGCCCAGGAAACCATTCTAATTTGGATTCACTTTTAATTCAGTCAGAACACAGATGTTTTACATCTACATTTGGGACATGGAACCAGTTATTTGGGTATTATGGTTGTACACTGTAAACAAATTAAGGTGTAGATAAAGATCATTTGCCCTCACTGTTATGCAGACATCCCAGGTGTCCAAACTTTTACAGAATGTCCAGATTTTTTCCTTCATATTTTTGGCCTGTTCCTCATAAAAATTAGTTTTTTTTTACAAATGATTGAAGATGGAAGTTATTACATAATGAAAGACATTTGCTTTTCAGACTCCATATCTTTTGGAAAATGCATGCTAATATAAAAGCTGTTATTTTAGCAAATTTCTAAGTTTATAAGAGCAGTATTTAAAATCTGTTTGTGATTTTGGCTCTTGTCACCCCCATTATTTTTGGATTAATCCAGAATTCTTGTATATTGAGCGGTATTCTGCTGTGTATCATGAAAGCTACAAGCTGACACAAGAAGATGGAACTGTTACTATACAAAAATGATAAAGTTAAGAGCTGCCAGAGATTTTCCTATTTACCTATGATTTCAGTTATTTCAAAAACCATTAGCTTCATGAAGATGGCCAAAGTTAGGAGAGTGGATACCTGTTAGGCTACAGTAGATAAAAAAGCCACAGTGATTCTCACCCATAAGAGAAATGTTAATTTAACTGCATAAAACCTAAGTAGAAATCTTTCATGACCTAATAAGATTGTGCTAGCCTTATTTATTTTTTTTTATTTTTTTAATTATTTCATCACATTTCTCAATTCAGTTGTTATATATTAGAAGAATAATAAAGTATATGAGAGACTGTGCAAGCAGAGAAAGGAAATAAAAAATTACTAATATTTATAAACTGAATATTTTTAAATTACTTTTATTTCGTGTGAAAGCTGGTTCAATGCTACCAATATCTTTTTATTCTGAAACTAATTATGACTCAGTTGCATGTCTTTATTTTAGTTCATAATTATAGGTTCATAGGTGTGTACTAGGCTAATGGCCCTGGAGCCTTTACAAGCCTAGCCCATAGGATTTTGCTGGCATCATGCAACCCGACCTTAGTTCCCAGTGCCTCTGTCGAGTAGAGCCACTAGAGTGATCCCCGGGGTGAATTTTCTGTTTCCCACCCACTTATCAAGATTTCTGTTGAAGAGGGCCAGTGAGGTGATGGTTTGACATGTATGGGAAGTCTATTCCATAGCATGGGCAGTCTCTGGGCTATGAACCTGTCCTTCCAGCATGTTCTATTGATTGTGGTAATGAGGTTGAGGTCTCTGGAGTGTGTGGTGCGGAGGGATTGGGATTTCTTTAGATGTAGCATTTCTAACAGAGCTGGGTCAGACATGGCTTTGTAAGTCAAGCAGATATCAGCTCTAAGTAGGTGATATGACACAGAGAATAGTTGGAGCTTTTTGAGTCTGCCCATATAGGACAAGTGTTTAAGGCCTAGGATCCTCTTTGTGAGGTACTTTTGTGGCCTCTCCAGTTGCTGCAGGTGTCTAGTGAGGTACATGCCAAATGGGGCATTGTACTCGATGATTGGCCTAATGAGGGAAGAGTAGAGGGAGACAATGACCTCTTTCTTCCTGGATGCAAAACCCTTAGTAATGAGATGTGTCACATAGAAAGACAGTCTGACCACAGTGGCAGTGTGGTGGTCAAAAGAGAGGTTGCTGTCAGCCTGTGTTCCCAGATCTCTTATAATGCCTTCTGTGTTCAGTGGACTACCATCAATGTGGTAGTTCATGGGAAATTGTTTTTTTCCAAAGGGGATGACAACACATTTTTTGGAATTGAGCTTAAAGCCATGGTTCTGACACCAGTCATTGGTCTCAGTGAGGCCTTTCTGTAGGATGTCAACATCACTTGGGGAGTTAATAATGGCTACCAACTTGCAATCTTCTGTGAACTTTGTCAGCCAGCGTCCCTTCATGTTGGACTGGACTTCTCAGAAGTAGATACCAAACAGGAGAGGACCCAGGACCAATCCCTGTGGGACACACCTCGTGACTGGTCAGCAGTCTGACTTGGAGTCAGCTACTTTCACACTCTGGGTTCTATCTGTGAGCCAGTTTGCACCCCACCTAGTGATATAGGGGTTGATGCCTAGCTTAGTGAGTTTTTCTATGATTCCTGAGTGGGGAATGGTATCAAAGGCCTTGGCCAGATCAAAGTAGGCTGTATGAACCACCTTGCTTTCATCCACCGCTCTGGTGATTGACTCAAAGAAATCAACCAAATTGATTCCCTATATCCTTGTTTATTAGGTCCATAATGATGCATTCCATAGCTTTGCATATAAGACTTGTTAGCCTAATGGGGCGATAGTTCCCAGGGTCTGAAGTCGCTCTTCCCTTGTGGAGAGGGATGACTATAGCAGTGCGCCATTCAGTAGGGACAAAGCCTGAGGTGAGGCTATGACTGAACAGAGCACACGTGTGAGGTACCAGTTCACTCTGTAGTTCATGTAGAACACAGCCAGGGATATCGTCAGGTCCCATAGAAGCTGTATTCTTGGCCTTGGACAGTGCTGTTTTAACCTGTGCAGCAGTAATACTGGGTGCCTGACAATCTACTGGTATTGTGATTTGTCCTTTGGGGGGGGGGGTTAGCACTGAATCTGTCTGCCAGTATATTGCCAATATCTGTTGGCTCAGTATAGGAGGTACCATTGTGCAGTAGCTCAGAGCAAATCTGGGTATTTCCATGGAGAGTCTTTACATAACTATAGAAGGCCTTGTGGTTGTCTTTACTATCTGCTGCAATTCTGTTTTCATAGCTAGCTTTAGAGGAGTTGATGAGGGATCTCAACTTTTTGTTGAGGCTGATAAGGGAGTTTTTCCAGTCTTGGGGCTTCACCTTATTCCACATCAGTTTCCTCCTTCTGTTGTAGAGTTTGATTATGGCAGGGGACCACCAGATTGGCTGGCTTTTTTTGGAGGAGAGCGTCTTGGTTCTATCGGGTATGACGAGATCCATGCATTTGTGTACGTGTTTGTACAGTGTACTGGTGTATGATTCAGCGGTCATGCAACTATTCTCCATTTGCATGGGTGCCATGAAGTTAGCCATCTCTGTTCTTTGGAGCCTCAAGTTAGCTTTGGAGAAGTTTTTCATGGTGGTTACCTTTGCAGGGGGGTGGGGTGGGAGTTACATGGATTTCCAAGGTGATTAGCTTGTGGATGGATCTAACCAGGGAGGAGTTGACTATTGGTGTAGAGCAACAGTAGCCCATGTTAGTAGGTCAAGGATGTTGCTACCTCTAGTGGGTGGTAAGAACGAGCTGGTCTAGAGCATTGGAATTAATGAATTCCAGAAAGCTTTGGGCAAGTGTGTTAGTACATGAGTAGTTTTCCCAGTTAATGGAGAGATAGTTGAAGTCACCCTGTATGAGTGTGTTAGGTTGGACCCTAATAT
The DNA here is from genome assembly GCF_019279795.1 of Protopterus annectens. Lineage (NCBI taxonomy): Eukaryota > Metazoa > Chordata > Ceratodontiformes > Protopteridae > Protopterus > Protopterus annectens. Next base: position 1,784,405,794 of record NC_056744.1, on the reverse strand, counting down.
TCTCCATGGTGCTAAGGAACTTGGAGTGTGAGTCTTGGGACATGATTGGGGACCTATAGCAGGCTACGACCTGAATCACTGTCTTACCCAATGTTAGCTGCACCTGAAGTATCTCAGATGTGTTATGTTGGGCTACCAGTCTGGAGGTGTGTGCATCTTTTATGAATATGGAAACATCACCACCTTTGGAGCTTCGGTTCAAGTTCTGGGGCCGAAAGGTGTGGAATGAGTTATAGCCTGGTAGTGCAGGGGTGCTTTCTGCTGCCTTGAACCAGGTTGATTAAATGAGGATTAGAGACTGATTCCTGAGAGGTGAGCTCTTCTTCTATGAGGAACGTTCCGAAGAAAGGATATAATAAAATGTGCTAATGTCTTAACAGCATGGAACAGTCTGTAAATCTCAGATTGCAGCTTATGAAGTTGCTTTTATTTCAGAATACTCAGTGTTGTCTTTTTTTTGGACAGCCATTCATTTGCACTGAATTCACAGAAGCTGCTCATCTTTAGTCTCAGTAGTTGAACAGGTAACACACTTGCATTTACTGTATAAAGCTGTGGGTTGGATTCCCATGCTGGGTATTTGGGTTACTTTTTCCAATACAGAAATTGCAGTGCAGCATAAGATGGGGGGTGTAGAACTCCTGAATGTGTCATTCTTCTGATGAGACTTTAAACCAAGTCCCTGTATGTCTTAGTGGTTGTAAAAGACCCCACAACACTTATCAAAAAGAGTAGGAAAAGTTCCCTGCTGGCTCGGCTGATTTTCCGTAGTCAGTATGAATACTACTTTGGGTCTCCCCTGAAAAGTGGCCTTTGGCCCAGTGGAACTTACTGGGTCACAAAAATGTAAATGGGTTTATGTCAAAAAATCGAATGGACAGATTGTCAAAACCCATATGGTTCAGTCCATCAAAAAAAAAATTCAAACCTAAACAACACCCAAACAAAACAGAAACAATACATTTGCAGGGGGACAAGCCCCCCTACACCCCCACACCCCTACTAATTATATATACCGACTCTGAGATCACACTATAGTGGGGAAAAGGGCTAATTTCCTGATCCCTACTGTAACAAGATCTCAGTCAGAATGGTTTGACGGACTGAATTGCAATCTGTCTATTCAATTTTTTGACATGGACCCAGTGTAAACAAATGAATAGATAAAAGTTTTTATTTTCTTTATCTGTTTTCATGAAGATTAAAACAGCTAGAATAAGTCAGAAACTGATTTTTTTTGTCTATGATAGTTTTATGTATAGTAAAGTGTTAATTGCTGACCTCATGAATGAGGTAGGTTTATGTACAATAAAGTGTTAATTGCTGACCTCATGAATGGGGTAAGTTTTATGCAGAATAAAGTATTAACTGCTGACCTCATGAATAAGGTAACTTGCCATGCTCACTTATTATGCCTTTTCCCCAGCAGTTTAGCTCTCCTTAGGATCACAAGATCATAGGATGTTACTAGACTAGTGGCCCTAGGGTCCTTACAAGCCTAGCCAAGTACAGTCCATTTCCAAGAACATCAATCTATTAAGCAGAACTAAGTCAACAACTACTGCCTCTGTCTAAGATGGATGCAGGTGAAACTCCCGAGGTGAATTTGCAACTTCCCATCCAGTCATCCAAATTGTGCTTAAATAGGGTCAGTGAGGGACTCTGCTTCACCTGAATTTGATATTTGTTCCAGAGGAGAGGTAACCTCTGTGAGACATATCTGTCTCTCCAGCAAGTCCTGTTGATGTCACAAACTAGGTTGAGTTCCCTAGAGCAAGTGCATCTTGTACCATTTGATTTATGAATGTGCATTTCCATTAGAGCAGGATCTAAAAAAAAAAGTCTTTCGGCTTTTCCCAGTTAGGGGTCGCCACAGTGGAACTCCAGTCTGCTAATAATTGACAGTGGATTTTATGGTGCCAAGTTGCCAGCCCGATGCTCAACCATAAAAGAAGGCACACCCATTCACGCAGGCACCTACCTGCATGTCTTTAATTGTCATACGACCGTGGGGAGGACATGCAGACTCCACACAGAAAGCACTCCAGCCAAGATTCGAATGGGAGAAGCTATTGCTGTGAGGCAGGGACGTCGGGAGGCATATGCACTGTACGCACTTCAGTACAGTTTTTGTGGAATGGGGTAGAGTCTGGCAGACACTAGGACCCAGGAGAGAAAAACTTTAAGTTAAGAAAATAAATAAAATAAAGTGATAAAATAGCACATGCAAATGCCTTGATTGAGACTGCATAGTAATTTGCAGCTCATTGAGCATTTGCATGATTCGCATATTTTAGTTAGTGGGTGATAATTGCCCAATTAGCACAGTCTGGAAGATAGGGAGAAAGGTTTGAAATTCAGCCGACGTCATGGTTCTTTGTTGCAGCTTTCCTTACATCCATGGAGAAGGTGACACGTCTGTAATGTCAGCGACTGCATTTTGCAGGTAAGGGATTTGTAAAGACATTTTTTCTGTAAGACTTTAAATGTGGTTCAGCACATGCAGCCTTTTAATCTGTACACTTTGTACCGGCTGGTGGCGCTGATTTGCTCCCAAAACGCATTTTTTTTTTATCATTATTATTTCAGATCAGTTCCTTGAAAGTCTTGTAACTGTTGTGCACTTTCTGTTTTGGTCCCTCAACTGCTGTTCCCAGTATACAATACTTATTATCAGTTATTTAAATATATACAGTTTTGAGCTATAGGAGATGATGCCATGTGCAGTATCTAGTGTGAAAAATGATAGCTGAAATTCTCAGGCAGTTACTTTGGCTGCCCGACATTTGTGAACAGGAATTTTGTCAGGTCAGGGCCAGACACAAGACGTGATGTTTTGCACTGTAGTTAATATGCCAGGAACATACTTAGGTTAATGGTTATGAATGTGTCAAGTCTATTGACATTTATGGACTGTACTGCACTTTTTATGTATTTATTTTTCATTTCCAAAACAGCCTTGGCGGAACAAAATATGAAAACTTTCAAATAAGCTGAATTTATATACCCGTAGGAGCAATCGCATATATTATAAAGATTTCATAGTACGTATTGAAGGTTTCATGCTGCATTGACAGTAAATATGGATATAAAATTAATAATGGCATAGTAAAAAGTTGGAAAGGTGCATTCATACATATTGAGGAAGTTGCATAGTATGTGTTGCAGGTATACTAGTATTGCAGTGGCACTAAACACCGATGTAGACATACAAAAAAGATATCCCCTTGTTTTATGCAGTGTTAAAATATTCTTCCAACGGTAAATCAGCCATAGCAGGGAGAGGGAAGAGGCAAAGATGAGACAGAATTGTATAACATTAAGACTGCAGTAAGTTGTGAGGAAGAAAAAAAAACAAAGGCTAAATGGAGGATTGGGTTTATGCAGGTGTCAGAGCAGTGGCTTGTAGTTATATTTTTAAGGTAGTCAGTGTTCTAAATTATTTGTATGCAAAGGTGGACAGAATAGTTTCTTCTCAAATGAAAAAGTGAAATATATTAAAAACTATTCAGAAGCTCTTCTGCTTAAAATGAACTTTCATTTTTAAGTAAAGTATTTTTAGTGGACATTACTAATGTAAGAGAAATTATTTATTTTTACTAACTACAAATATTTTGTTTAAGCTGATTAATGTCAGTCTCAATAGAAGTGTGGCTAGGTATTCGAAGGTGTAGGGTGTATCCCAGGTTGGAATGTAAAGATGTATTATGGGGAATTGTTGGCTTAAACACAGTACAGTTCTAAAGTCTAGGGAACTTGTGTAGGAGCTCACTGCATGAGATTTTGCAGTTTATCATATGCAAGGTTGGCTCCTGAAGTATGTTTTCTGTTGCTAGTACAGTCCACATGGATGAAGGCCACAGATATCCAGTCACAGTAGTTAACATGGGCATGTGCTAGTCGACTCTGCTTGATGTTGTGAATTTAGGGTTACCTGTGGGTGCTTCAGTTTCCTCCCGCATTCCAAAGACATGCAGTAGGTGGATTGGACACTCTAAATTGGCCATAAGTGTGAGTATGCATGCAAATGTATGATGTGGAAGACGTGCGGTAGCAGGGCTAGCCACTCAGCAGTGTAAACCTTGGCTCTAGATAATTGTCACAGGTGAAGTGACACCCCGACCCCATGGCTGTGAGTATGTGTGTGTGTATATGTGTGTATATATATATATATATATATATATATATATATATATATAGATAGATAGATAGAGAGAGAGAGCGAGAGCGACAGATACATATATACAATTTTTGCTGTGAAATTATAATGTTATATTAAGTGCCAAAGCAATAATATTTTTTTCTTGACATTAATGTCCAACAGTCTATAGGTTAAATAACATGTGCAGCAGGTACGCCTGTGCTGCCACATTGTTAATGACAGGTGTCCATCAGATGTAACGAACAAAATATATTCTCACAAATGCAGGCATTGCTGTTGATTCTGACTATATGCTGAATGTTTTCAAAGAAATGTAGCACATTTTGGCAGTCTGGGAATTTTTTTTTTGCGTTTTTAACTGGTATTTTCTGAGCATTTTTAATTGACATCTGTTGCTTCCCGAATTTGTTTAGCAGCTTTTATATAGGGATCCTGACTTTAGTATCATAAAACTTGTTAAAACACATTTGGAATATGTATAGATTTTATACTGTTCATAGTTGTTTTTCTGGTTTATGCCAGCTACACAACATGGTTCATTGTTGCTTATGTTTGTAATCTGCTGCACTGCAGATCTTTCATACTTTTATTTAGTTATTTTTCTAATGAGGTAGTCTGTTGGGCAAATCCTTTTTCAGAGTGTTTTTTATTTCTCTATAGTTCAATCTGTTTCATATATGACACTATTTATAGAGATAGCATATTACAGTATTGAAAACAAGTTCATGAACATTGGCAGTGTATCACTTTTTATTATCCATATTATATAGTCAAAGTTAACAAGTATTCATTTGTTAATATAGAAATTTGAGGGTACACAGGAGATCTTGTTCTGTTAAAACTATAGCATTCAGGAGAGTTATTCTAAAGCTAGGAGTGTTGTGATTTAACAGACTGCCTCGAGCTTATAACACTTAAATGGAGCACTCATTTTATTCTATCATAGTGTAAACTAACTGTAAACTTATTTTATTGTGAAGAATTTAGTATATTTTTCCTTAGTGTGGTTGATATAGTGTTATAAAATGCTTTTTTTACTGTGTTTTTTCTGTAAAAAAAATTTACTGGCAATTGCTCCTCATCTTCCCTGGGAAAGGGACACCATCTGACCATGGAACAGACTAATAATCCCTCAGTCAGTCCTCCTCCTTCTAGCCACAAAAAAGAAAAAGTTACACAAACAGCCATTGTAACCAGGCTAGCAATTTGCCTCAGAAACAGGTGGGTGACTCTGCTGTGGCCATTTGTTGTACCGCAGATGACTCATCTTTTATCCTGGATTCCTCTGGTGTAGCATTTACAGCCAGTATGGACCAGAGGTTTGCCACATCCTCTGCAGCTGCTGGAGCCCTCTCAGTGACCAAGGGAGAGCCACTGTTGTTGGTCCTGGGGGACGGAACAGGGAAGGCTTTCCTGTTGTGTCAGAATGTCCTAGAGAAACAACTGCTGCCATTAGTAGCACTGCTGGCCCCATTCTGCCCACTCCAAAAAAAAAAAAAAAAAGAAAACCAAGCATATACCCTGAATTTTCTTTGTAAGAAACCTCTCAGATATATCCAGTTGCTGCAGGTGCCTGGCATGGTACATACCAAAGGTAGCACTGTACTCTATTATTGGCCTGATGAGTGAGGAGTACATGAGGATTATAATCTCTTTTGTTCTGGATGTAATGTCCTTACTTATTAGGTGGGTGATGTAGAAAGTCTTTCTTACAACTGTGGAGATGTGATGGTCCAAAGAAAGGTTGCTGTCAACCTGTGTGCTCAAATCTCTCACCACTGATTGCATGCTTAGGGTGTTGTTATTAATGTAGAAATCTGCAGGGACGTCGCCCTTGCTGAAGGGGATGATAATGATTTTTTTTTTATTTGAGCTAAGTTCATGGCTTTGGCACCAGTCATTTGTCTGTGTAAGTCCCTCTTGTAGGATGTTGACATCGTCTGGGGACTCAGTGACTCCTGTAATATCATTCTAGGCACGTGGCCTGGAATCATGGTTACATCTCTCAGGCAGGGCTTGAACATGCTGCATACTTGAGATTTAGCTTCTTATGGAGATAAAAGCAGCTGAGATAGCATAATTCATTTCATCACATCCAGTAATACTTGTTACCCAGCTGCACCTAGTTTCTTTTTAATGGGTAAGCCTGTTATGACATACTCTGCGACATCCACAATTAGTTCTCATTGTTGCATATGACTGACATGAAGCAGAACTGTTTTGTTTAGCAATACGTAAATAATCTCTCTGATGCATCCCAGAACACTTAAGCCATATAACAGATGCAGATCTTCCAGCCAGTACATGAAATTCAAACTACTGAAAATTATAGAAAAATCCCTTAGATTCATAAGAGCAGGAGTTATAAGGACATGTAATAGTGGAAAAGGAAGACCATTCACATCTTTCATTTTTAAAAGTAGTAGAGTTCAGTAAAAGGCAGCAACAGAAATGAAGGGAGTAGGGCAATGTAGTAAAATGTAGCGTTTCTGTTTGCCAAGAGGTCAGATACTTTGTCCAGATAATGTGAAGGTGGGCTTCACTAGCTAAGGCACAGCTTATGAAAGAGTTTGAAGACAAAAAAGAATGGGAAATAGATGTTAACTTAGATAGACAGCATAAGTGAAGTGATGAATATGGATAAGAATACGAACACAAATGTGACAATGGCTATGGATATGAATACAAATATGAATATGAATATGGATATGAATACAAATATGAATATTAATATGAGTATGAATATTAATATGAATATGAATATTAATATGAACATGGATATTAATATGAACATGAATATTAATATGAATACGGATATGAACATGAATATGAATATGAATATTAATATGAACATGGATATTAATATGAACATGAATATTAATATGGATACGGATATTAATATTAACATGAATATTAATATGAATATGGATATGAATATGACTATGAATCTTGCAATAACTTACAATAGCTGTTGCAGAGAGATAGGACTGGTTAATTAAGGTCTTGGAGGTCATGAAACATCAGATTCAACCAAATGAATCAATAAGTAGTGAAAACATCAGAGATCAACTACAGCTCCTACTCTCTGTTAAATGGCCTGTGTAACCTGGGTTTTGGATCAATTAATCCTCATCCAATTTTCTTCCATACATGAAAGCACCAGTATTACTTAAGCAAATCTAATTCAGATAAAACAAAAATCCTAAGACTACAGTAAAGGACAAATTATTTTAAAAACAAGTATAACAAACAAGTATATAACATTACAGTTTGCCTGCACTAGACATTTCTACTTTTTATTGCTTTGCTGTCAGTCTCATTTTGCTGTTTACACTCACAGACTACGTCAGATGTAACTCCTAAAACATCTTTTTCCACTTACAGTCATTTTTCAAACTCTTTTTTCTATCTGTAGCAGTCTGTTCCATTTTAGCAACAAGTATTTTCCTAGCAGTTATACCACATTCCTCCTTTTTTATGGAAATAACCACAGATTTCAAGAATTACCAGATTTCTAACAAGATAAATTAGAATAAATGTATTTAGCTTCCCCCCGAATGATATTGCAGGATTAATCTGTTTAGTTTTAAAACATTTTATGTTCCTTTAAGTGCCTGGTGACTTTCAAACAAAGAGAGAGGTTCAGAAAATTTGCCAAAGCAGCATAGCATTAACTTGTGCCAAACTCTCACTTTACCAGGTGTTTGAAAGGACAGCCGCTCACTTATCATGCCTTTGCCCCAGCAACGTAACACTCCTGTTTATGCATGTGGCCAAAGGGAATGCTGGGAGTATAGCTGAATAAGGTAATTAAGTGGAAATAATGAAACTACTTCCAAAATACTTCCTGTAATTTACTATAACCCCACAGAAAGGCTACGGCAGTGTAGCTACTTTATTCTTCATGCTCTTTGTACACAGAATAGTACACAGAACTGTTAACATGTGACAGAAATCTTGGCTAACTATATTAAGTCACAGAGATTTATATTTGAAGCCTAGCATTGTTCAAGAGCTTTTGTGAATTGTGTGTTAATCCACAAAGAAGGTGTTGTTTGTACTTAGTTGGTACTGACTTGCAGACATGCTAGACATGCTATGTGTAGCACATTATGATTCACTGAATCTCAGGCAGCCATTTCCCCTTTCTCTTAGCAGCAACTATCCAGTCTCCCACTATCCACGTTTTCACTTATAATTTATTACCTTGCACTTGGCACATAAAATAATTTTCTAATAAATCAAATAATTTTAATATTATTCAAGCTAATGTTATGCCTGAATAAAATATCAGGTGAACACAAAGATTTGTCAAAAATACACAATTTCTCATACTTGAGACTTCATATCTATTTTCAGTGCTATATTGTGATTAGTACTTTTGTCATATTCAAAGACTTCCTCAGACTTAGTCAAACTGTGCTCATTTACAATTGTCATACAGCGATGGAGGACATAAGGAAAGAGCACATATGCTGTTTCTCTGCTGGCATTTATGTGATTGGCCAATTGCCACTAACTTGCTTGGACCATGCTGACTGGCTCTTCCGAAGAGCAGTGCACTGATCAGAGGTATCTTAAGTCTTTAGGGTCATTGGATCAGGCATCCATGCCTAATTAATATAAGCCACCCTGAATGGGTAATGTGAGGTGTTTTACAGCTTTAGGGCTGTTGGACCAGGCCTCTGTACCTAATTAGCATAAATCACCCTGATTAGCTTATTCCCAATGCCAGACAGGCTCTCTCACATGTGATGTTCTTCTCATATTTATAAAAAGATATACCTAGATGTTACAGATAGAATTCAAAATTAAAAAAAAAGACATTCCTACCCCACTTGTGATGCATCTGTGCTCTTACCCAGTGTTGCCTACTGACTACAAGTTAATTGTTTGCATCCATTTTTATGTACATACACAAAAAATATTTTGGGTTATGGTCTGAGTACCTATTTTAAATGTGACATACACCTTTCAAATGTGTCACACCTGCGTGTGTATTCTGCTAAACGTCATGTTTGTTTAACAATTTGAATATTTTTCAATACAACCCTCTGAAAATAGACTTGGCCCACTGCAAACACACAGTCAATGAATTTTAATAGTCAGACAAATAAATAAAATAATGTTTAGTTTAGGTTTGTCATGCATTATGGTTTTCAAGAAAAATTCCCATATTTAAACAGCCATTTACTTGTTGAAATGCAAGAACTGGTTTCCGTATGGCACAAAACCTGGTATCCACAGGGCAACTATATTGTTCTGGTAGATATTTAAAGGAACAGATTATTATAGCAATAAGTGATGGCTTTGGTGTGGTATATTGAAGATTTACCCACTGCTGGTGGTGTGGTTTAATCATGAGGGTGAAGCCTGAGTGATTAAACAAAGCCAACCGTGGGTATGCCTTCAATATACCACATGACTGAGTTGGTTATTGCTATTACACAATTACATTATTTAAGAAAAAAATTACTTTCCTTAAATAATGTTTTTGTATAACAGCCATGGTGTTCTTCCACATTGCTTTCCGATTCCACTGCTTTGTCATATACTGCGCATGCATATGGGACTTCCAGTCCCACATTTATGCAGTGTAACAGTGCTTTAGAAAGCAAGCAATTGAGATAGAAAGAGCTCCATTGCTTATTTGTTTATTTTTTTTTTTGGGGGGGGGCTGTAACCTACAGATAGTTTACAGGTATGAGAGATGGAGACAATTCAAGGAAAATCAGGTATGTTTCTTTAGTTTTACAGAATGTACCTGATTTTTCTTGTATTCTCTCTGCTTTCATAAGTACCTCTAAACTGTCTGGAGGTTACAGCATTTTTTCTTATTTTAAGAAATGTGGAGTAAATAAAAGAGTGTATGGGTAATGTTGTTCTTTTGCATTGCCTGAAGGAAAGAAAGTTTAAAACTGAAATGCATGTCATTATTCAATGACCATTCCTCAGTGATTTGTCAGAAAATCACCAGTTTTATGAGGAATGAAGTCACTAAATAATGACATGCATTTCAGTTTCACACTTTCTTTCCTTCAGACTAATGCGTGTCTACACATACCAATAGATAAAAAAGCATGGCCTCTCAATGATACTTTAGTGGCTGGACTTTTACCATTGGTATATTCTCAATTTACAATGGGCACAACCAATCGGTGTGCTCGTTTTTGAATGTTAATGGCCAGTTATTGTATAATTTACAATAATAAATGTTATTATGTCAGTGTGGTACAAACTGCATACGCACAAGAAGTCCTGGGATTTTAAAAATCAATTGCTTTAATTTAAAAAAATTATATATATATATATATATATATATATATATATATATATATATATATATATATATATATATATATATATATATATATATATATATATATATAATCAGCTGAACACCATCTGCCATACAGCAGAAAAGAAAATGTCTGTGACCAGCTATGTTTGTATTCATATCATGAAACAGTCATACTTTTTTCCTCTCTTCAAAGCTTTTTTAAAGTCATATTGGACACTAAATCACCAGGCCAAATAAATGACTCTCTAATGTAAAGAGCTACCTGAAACCCAAAGTCTAATCAGAACAAATATTTGTTAAAATAATTTTGGATAAACCATAGTGCATAAATAAAATAAAACATGTAGAAATCTTTACAAATAATAATCATAAATCGGAGGATGCAAGTATGAATCATCAGTACTATGAATTTCTGACAGGAATTATTTCTAAATGGTGTGAACTAACATTATTATTTTATTAATTTTATTAATTTTATTTTATTTCACATTTGTTAACCGGGTTGGTCCAACTCAGCCAAAAGTTCATTTTCAGTGGAAACTCGAGGAGAAAAGCTCCAGGACATTAAAAACAGTTATGAACATACATTTAAGATAAAAAATAAACAGTAAGAGGCTGGTAACATGATGGAAGCAAAGATGAGACATAAATTGTTACATAGCATGGCAACTACAATGAAATACACCATTGAAACATAACTTAAGACATATGCTGTTACATAGTATGGAAGAAATTCAAAATTGAAACAAAGTTTTACATAGATTGTAGCAGAAAATGAAACCTAAATTGTAGTACAGGTTGATATATCACATATTTAAGTGAAGCAGAGTTACCTCATAGTAGAAAATTCATGAGAGCGCTCTAAAGAAAATTAGTATTGAAAGTAAAGTGGAGGGGGGGTATGTATGGTCTTGGCAAAGGCAGATCCATGAGTTAGATAAGTTGATTTTTAGCTCTTTTATTGAATCGACTTGTGTGTGTGATGTTTCTTAAATTAAAAAGGAGTTTGTTCCAGGCTTGAGATACAGAATATCTGCATAATGTTTGCCAGTGGTTTTACTGGGTTTGTAAATATCTAGACGATGTTGATCAGAGTTGGAGCGAATGATTTCAGATATAGTGGGATACTAGAGAAGAGTGGGAGGGGCAGGCAGTGAGTTTGTCGTGCACGGAGTGTGCTATATGTTGCTGCAAAAGTAGTAGTTGATGGAATTCTAGCCACTGTAGGTTCTTTAGTGCAAGTCAGTAGTGAGAGGTGTAGGGTCGGTTAGTGGCAAATCTTGAATTTTGTTATAAGTTTGTTCGAGCCTGGCAATTAATGTGGATTGTAAGTTTGTTAGGATTGGAGAGGAATAGTGTAGGCTGGGCAGGAGGAATGACTGAGCCAGAGAAAGTTTAGCATCTAAAGTAAAGAAATTTTTGTTTGTATAAAGCAGACCCAATTTTGGTGAGGTTTTTTGATACACCGTTGAGCATGAAGGTCAAATTTTAACTGATCATCAGTTATGGCACCAAGGAGCTTTCTGATGGATTCTACTTCAATGATTGTGTTACTAAGTGATGAAATGGTAAATTTGGATTTGTGATGAGACAGTGATGTTAGAATAAAGAGGTTTTTTTTTTTTTTTTTTGGATTTAAGATGAGCTGGTTTTCTATAAGCCATCTTTCAACAGAATGGAATGAGTTTTGGGTAAGTGTGTGTAGTTGAGAGATATTGTCAGAGAAGGAGATAAGAGTAGAGTCTGCATATTGAATGCGAGAGGAGTGGTCACAGGATGTGTGTAGGTTGTTTGTAAAAATGTTGAATAGTAGTGGTCCAAGAATGGAGCCCTGGGGGTCTCCTGTTTGGATGGGTAGAAAGGGGGAGCAGGAGGTGTGTCATCTGATGGACTGCAGCCTGTTGGTAAGGTAGGTAGAGAACCATTCAATAGTGGAAGATGAGAGGTTGAGATCAGATCGTTTGTTACAAGCTTAGGGTGTGATACTGTATTGAAGGCTTTTGAGAGGTCTAGGAACAGACATGAGACAAGTGGGTTGTTGTCTCTAACTTCAGCTACAGCATGATTTAAAGATATAGTAACAGTACTGTGGATTGGCCAAAAGCTATATTGGGTAATTGTCAGAAGGTTTCCTTGGATTCGAAAGTTGAGAAGTTGAGTGCGCATACATTTTTCAAGGAGCTTTGAAAGTGAGGAAAGAGTAGCTATGGGTCTGAAATTGGAAGGGTCAGTGGAGTTTCATCCTTTTTGCAGAGGTTTAGTAAAGAATGATTTCCAAATTTCAGGGACTATAGATTCTTAGACTGATCTATTTATTAGTATAGAGATTGCATAGGCTATTGAGGCTGTGGTAAGCTTTAAAAAGGGGGGGGTAAATTATTGTTAGAGGATAAACATGGTGGAGTGATTTTATGTAGGCTGTGGAAAATGGTTTAAATGAAAAGGGGGGTTTGTTGGTACATTGAAGGGGAAAGGTAGGAGGATAGGTGTTAGGGTCTATGTGTGTTATTTTGTGGATAGAGTCAATAAAGTAGCAGTTGAGAAGGGTGGTGGTTTCTTGTGCTGTGTTGTTTGGTAGGGGGTTGGTGTTATAGGGCTTCCTGAGTGAAGAATTTTGTTGATGGTGCTCCAGACTTTTGGGAGATTTGAGTAGTGATTTCTTTGGGTGTTATTGTAGAATTTTTTTCTGTGCAGTTTCTGAGTGTTTTGTAGTTTTGAAGGTGTGTATGGGATTTATTTTTTAGCCAGGATTTCCAAGCACTATCTCTTTAATGCATAAGGGAGCAAGTGTGGTTTGAATGCCAGGACGTAAAGTTTGATTTTATCTTAATTTTCCATAGTTGTGCTAGAGAGTTGATAATGTCTAAAAAGATGTGATTGAATTTTAGTACTGCATCATTAAGGGTGAGGTTGTGGAGGAAGTACCAGCTGATGGATGAGAGTCTGTGTTTAAATGTAACAGAGGTAAAACTGTAGGGTTTACAGCAGTCTTTGTATAAGTGAGACCTGTGCAGTTGGAGAGAGTGTCTTTGGATGTGGCTGGGCATATCTTCACTTATGGTATCAGGGAGAGTAGAAGGGATGTGATAGAGATTTGGGTCAGTGGTGTGGATCCAGTCAAGGGCAGAGCTGGTATCAGAGGTTTTGTTCATACATGGGGGAGGGGGTCATGATTAGTTGATTGAAGCCATGAAGACTTATGCTGAGGTTTGGTGTGTCTATACTAAGTATTTTCCATTATATATTTACATCACCAATGATACTGTTTCATAGGGGATGTTGTGTAAAATCCACTATAGTATGTGTTCAAGGATGGGGATGTTTTTACCTGGAGGAATATAAATAGAAGCAATAGCAAATTTTGTATGGGAGTTTAAATGACAGTTTTGTATTAACAGTTCTGCAGGGTGGAAGTTTGGAAGAATAGTAGATGGGGGAGAAAGTTGTTCACAGTAGAGAATAGGAATGCCTCCTCCTTGTTTTGATTCATAGATGTTACATCAGGGATGTAGGATTTCATTATTTGACATATGGAGTTTTAGCCGGGACTCAGATAAAGTTAAGATATGTGGAGTGTTGTGGGCTATCCATGAATGAAGTTCATATTAATACTAGATTACTAATTTATAATGTCTTGAGGCTGTGAAAATTGTTTTCTTCTGAGGCTGTGTTTTCCAGAAAGTTTTAAGACTGTTTTTTTAATATGTCTTTTGTTAAGTCAGGAACTTGGCCTACTATGCTTACTTGGATTCCATCTTTCCTGTGCCAAGATGCTGTTTCCAGTATTACATCATTTAAAAAACTCCCAGCCTTTAACTCTAACATGTTTATCTAAGGCGGGTATTTTTTGAATTTCTTCCTCTAATAAAATATCAATTCTCCGAAGCCTTTCCCCAGACTTTCTTTTCTATTGCCAACTCAAAATAAAGGGCACATGTACTGAGTGACATTTCCTTCAATGTACTATTACAGATGACAAAACTGAAATGATGAGTCTTTCAGATGCTCCATATGGACAGACATACCTGTTTTTGTAAGCGGCTTACAATAATTACATTTATTTTGTTTTTACATTGCTACTATTCTGAATTTCATCATTATCTTAAAATCTTTAATGTAATTCTAATTCTACAAAATACAGGCTCTGCTTGATCTCAGATTTGAGACTGGTGGCATTTTTAAAGAAGAATAAAAAAAGATAAACACTATGCTGGTTGCCTGGATTGACAGAAAGCCCTACAAAACAGAGGTGATATTTTATAGGCCTAATATAGGTTTCACAATGCAGCTTCCTGAGCATTCTGTGAGGCCTTTCATTCTGACTGAGTGAGGCCTTTCATTCTGACTGAGTGAGGCCTTTCTCAGGAGTTAAGCTGGTGATGCTAGATACAGTGTTTTAATAGTCACTTGTGCCAGCTTGTGCTTAATAAGGGAGAACAGAGAACGCTATTTCCTTCCTACTGGTGAAAAGACATTTAAAAAACACCACTGTGAAATAAAAAATGTTCAAAGACTTATTCATAAACATTATGCATGACTGCATAGAGCCAGTACACAGTAAATCCCACACAACATGCCCTACACAACTCATAACCCTGTGCATGCTAAGTAGCAAGGACATACATAACTGTGGACTAGAGGAGTTGATATGCAAACTGGGCTTGACAGCTGAGTCTGTGTTTCACAAATGAATGAATGATAGATTCTTTTATGGAGAAGGAAGAAGAAGAATTACAGGGTACAACAACAGAAAACATGCTGCATACACCATAGCATAGCACCGAGCCTCCAAGGAATAGTGCTAGAATGCTCAGCATCACAGTGCTAAGCAGCATAGCACCCAACCTCCAATGAATAGTGATGAGATGCTCAGCATTGCAGTGCTAAGCAGCACAGCACCCAAGCTCCAATGAATAGTGATGGGATGCTCAGCACTGCAGTGCTAAGCAGCACAGCACCCGACCTCCAAGGAATAGTGATGGGATGCTCAACATCGCAGTGCTAAGCAGCACAGCACCCAAGCTCCAATGAATAGTGATGAGATGCTCAGCATCACAGTGCTAAGCAGCACAGCACCCGACCTCCAATGAATAGTGATGAGATGCTCAGCATCGCAGTGCTAAGCAGCACAGCACCCAAACTCCAATGAATAGTGATGAGATGCTGAGCATCACAGTGCTAAGCAGCACAGCACCCGACCTCCAATGAATAGTGATGAGATGCTCAGCATCGCAGTGCTAAGCAGCACAGCACCCAAACTCCAATGAATAGTGATGAGATGCTGAGCATCACAGTGCTAAGCAGCACAGCACCCAAGCTCCAATGAATAGTAATGAGATGCTGAGCATCACAGTGCTAAGCAGCACAGCACCCAAGATCCAATGAATAGTGATGAGATGCTGAGCATCACAGTGCTAAGCAGCACAGCACCCAAGCTCCAATGAATAGTGATGAGATGCTCAGCATCGCAGTGCTAAGCAGCACAGCACCCAAGCTCCAATGAATAGTGATGGGATGCTCAGCATCACAGTGCTAAGCAGCACAGCACCCGACCTCCAATGAATAGTGATGGGATGCTCAGCATCACAGTGCTAAGCAGCACAGCACCCGACCTCCAATGAATAGTGATGAGATGCTCAGCATCGCAGTGCTAAGCAGCACAGCACCCAAGCTCCAATGAATAGTGATGAGATGCTCAGCATCGCAGTGCTAAGCAGCACAGCACCCAAGCTCCAATGAATAGTGATGGGATGCTCAGCACTGCAGTGCTAAGCAGCACAGCACCCAATCTCCAATGAATAGTGATGGGATGCTCAGCTTTGCAGTGCTAAGCAGCACAGCACCCAAACTCCAATGAATAGTGATGAGATGCTCAGCATCGCAGTGCTAAGCAGCACAGCACCCAAGCTCCAATGAATAGTGATGAGATGCTCAGCATCACAGTGCTAAGCAGCAGGATCACCAAAACCTTGGAATGACACTTCCTACCACTAAAGCATGTAAAGACACATCATGGGTTACACTGTAATGCAGACAAGTGCATTACAACACTCAAACTTACCCCACTCCCAGAAGTGTGATTCTGCTGTGCTGGGCTCTATTTATTATCATATGATAATGACTTAACTTGCATGGTCATCACAGCAGGTGACAAAAGATTTATAAATCAACTATGGCTGTAACTGTGGAGGACTGCAGACATAAGATGAGCCATTTTGTCAACCACTGTAGAGGCTGAAGCTGTGATGGGGCATATGGTACACTGAGAGACAGGGGATCTGGTGTGTGTGTGTGTGTGTGTGTGTGTGTGTGTGTGTGTGTGAGTGTGTGTGTGTGTGTGTGTGCACATGAGTGCGTGTGTGCCTACATTAGACAGTGTGTGTGTGTGTGTGTGTGTGTGTGTGTGTGTGTGTGTGTGTGTGTGTGTGTGTGTGTGTGTGCACGTGACTATGTATGTGTGTGTGTGTGTGTGTGTGTGTGTGTGTGTGTGTGTGTGTGTGTGTGTGTGTGTGTGTGTTAGCTAGGACACAGGCCTGTGTATTATACCAACAGCTCATAACATGTTTCTTAATGTATTATGCTAGCATGGTTGGAATTTCTTGTTCACACATATTCACATTCCTAATTTACAGACGCCCACACATTTCTTGCTAGCATCTTATCCTCTTGCAGTCTCTGCTGTTTCCATAACATAACTCCATGAATTAGCCATATATGTTTTATCAAATAAATTATCTTACTTACATTTCATGCTAGGACAGCTTAATAAATCATGTTTTTTTTTCTCAGCTTTTAAATAATGTTCCAGCACACATCTATTGTGATTCATTTTTCTAGCAAGTGACATTTGGCTGGCACTTTTTTTTTTTCATTATAAATAAACAGTGGTTCTAGTGCATTATACAGGAAGGACTTTACTTTCATGACAGGTTTTTAACACTGATCTGTACATTTATAGGTGGAAGCCTGCACACACTTATACACATGCACATATGCACACATATGCACACGCACACACACACACACACACACACAGACACACAGACACACACACACACACACACACACACACAGACACACACACACACACACACACACACACACACACACACACACACACACACACACACACACAGACACACACACACAGACACACACACACACACACACACACACACACACACACACACACACACACACACACACATAAAATGCACATTGCCTGTGAGTGTTTTTTGTCATGTGTGCTGTTCATATGCTTACACCAAGGTATCTTTTTTCTCACACCATTTTTCTTTAAATATCTGTTTTAGCCTCTGGAAAAGAAATGATGTTAAATAACGACCAAGGCCAGTGAAGGAAACCCAAAGTTTAATATAAAATATGCAAAAACCAATACTGTAAAATGTATTAAAGCTTGTGTTTCTTTCACTGGCCTTGGTCATTATTTAATACCTTTCTGACT
Organism: Protopterus annectens; assembly: GCF_019279795.1. Lineage (NCBI taxonomy): Eukaryota > Metazoa > Chordata > Ceratodontiformes > Protopteridae > Protopterus > Protopterus annectens. The sequence goes on along the minus strand of NC_056744.1, from coordinate 1,784,387,866 downwards.
GTGTGGTTTTGTGAAAAAATGAAGTTCCCTGATCTTCCTTTCAAGACACAAGTAAGTTGTAAACCACTCACTGCAACAAAGATCAATAACTTATTTTATTGAAGATCTCCTGTTAACTTAAAAGCTCAAGAAACTGATGTTGGTCCAATAAAATGTCATATCATATCCACATAGCTCTCCACTGTTGGTTTTTGTAGAATGTTCAGATTTTTGCTACATATTTTTGGTCCTCATAAAATTTGTGATTTTCTAGCAAATCACTAAGGACTGAAGTCACTAAATAATAGCATATATTTGAGTTTCAGACTTTACATCCTCCAGAAAATGCATATGAAAACAAATCCTGTTATTCTAGCATCTTTCTAAGTTTATAAGAGCAATATTTAAAATCGGTCCCTATTCTGGGGTGTTTGCACCCCCATTATTTTAGGGTTTGTCCAGACATTGAAAAGTATGCATATCAGCTTTATGTTCCAGTGTTTTATAAGAACTAATTTTCATCCATATTGCAATGAATAATGCTGCCATTTACTGAATATGTTAACACACATGCAGAATTTGAAATTGTCCTAATTCTTAAATTCGGTATTGTGCTGATCTTATAGTGCTCTGGATAGGGGTCACTCAGAGACATCCTCTTTTCTGCCCGTAAATATGGCAGTGATGCTCCTGTCTTGGTTTAACAACATTTTTCCTAGCACTTTCTAAAAAAATAGCTGGAATCAGTGACTTACTGAAAAATTAGATCATATCAGAGTAACTAATTCCACAAACCCCTTAAAACTAATGATATAGGTGAATGACAGCAAAAATGGTCCTTCTAGAATATTCTGCCTGATATGTGTAGGATAATTCTGGAAAAGATCAAATACACAGAGTCAGCTCCATGAAGCAGAGTGTTAATGCCCTGACTGTAACCCTGTCAACTCAGGATTAATTAGAAACATAAGTGCTGGAGGAACTTGGTGGGGGTTGGCAGGCTCTCCTGTCTTGGGTGTAGGGAGGGCGAGACTCAAGACATTTCAAGACTGATAGTCAGCAAAGGACAATATTCTAGCAAACATCAGAAGTAATAAGATATGTCCACCCACCAAGTTGTGAATCCAAACACCATAGCCATATTCGACTCATGCATGCATATATGAGTCATCAGGATGGCACTTTGGGGTTTTATGATTGGCTGACTGTAGTGGACAGGGGAGTATCACATGATACAGCAAAAAATGCTGCTGGTGCCTTACTTATGTCCTCTCATAACTATTTATGCTCACAAGATAAAAATAGGCCTTTCATTTCATGAGAAGACTGCTGGCTGGTCATTAATGGAGAAAACAATTCATAAAAAGTTAACATTGGACAGATCTTTCTACATGGGGATATTTTTATGTCATGGATTCTGTAGCATTGTTATCATTATATACCTCTATATCCAAATATAATAAATTACTCTGAAACTCAAAAGGTATGCTTAATTCAGGTAAAAGTTAAAATTCTGATGTATGTTTGAATTCCAGAACTATTTTTCCTTCTCTTTAACAAAATAAACCTCCCTTTATGTAACACGTACAGGTAAGTGTGTTGCTATTAAGCAATTTGTTCTTAGAGTTAATTGTCCTGTTTTCATTATGCAAGATAAATTCTTTTGTGTGCTGTTGCCAAAGTAGTCCTTGTAAGAGTCATTAAATGTCATAAAACACTAAAAACAAAAAATTTATACAAAACTCCCCTCTCATGTAAGAAATCTCTCACACCCAAAACATTTCAAAAAAGAGCTAAAACACTCCCTATTAAGCACATGGCCCTCCCCAGTCCAGACCCTACCTAACCCCCCCGCCCTCTGTCTCCATCCATCACCTTATTTTTTTTCCTCAGTTCTTCTCACTGTGATAATTCCAATCCCTCTACTTCTGTTTCATACAGATGCCATACCACACTTTCATGTGGATCTACAATCTATGTAAATATGTATATTTTATTTTTATAACCACAATTTTTGTAAATACCTTTATACTTACTGTCCATGTGTCACCTATAGTATATTATCACATTCTTGACTTTCTTTTCTTTTCTGACTGCTTTGTACATGATTTTTTTTGTCTTCTGTTACCATCTCTTCATATTTTGAATGACTTTATACTTAACATTTTTGGTTGTGTTACAGTGGAAGTTTCCTCCTCGGGTCTCCACTGAACATGAGCTTCTGGCTCAGTTGGACCAATCCAGTTAAATAATAAATAAATATCAGTTTAGCTTTATGTTTTCATGTTGAGTCAGCAGGCAGGAGCTTCACATTTATCACCTAACAAACCTGGTATGACAGCAGTGTCCACCAACGTGGTGTGACAGCATTATCCACCAATCTCTTCTGCATGCAAGTCATCTCACTGGCATGATGGAATAAAGCCCTGGTTATGGTCCAGCTTCCCAAGTTTAGTTAGCAGCTCTAAGTCTAGTGATGTCAGCCATTGAGGGGTGAGACTGAGTGGCTGATGCTACCTATCCCATCTCAGTGGGAGGCATTGTTGAGTGACCACTGAGGATTAAAAGAGATGGGCTAAACTTTTTCTATGTAACTGAGAAGAAGGACAAGGAGGTATGACTATGCATAGGACAACATTGCTGTCTAACTCGGATTGCATACATCTACATAGGGGCCAGTCACAGAATGTTGCAGCACATCTGCTGACCAATACAGAGAGGGGTTAGAAGCAGTAGCTAAAATTCTTCTGACACTTTGCAGGATGATAGCCTTCCATCTTTGACTCTTGCTTTCAGGCCTCGTGCCTTTGGAGTCTGAAAAGCAGTAGGAAGCACATGAGTTACTTGGGACGTGGCGTGATGATTGTGGAGAGATTGTGGGAGGGTGCAAAAAACAATAGACAAAGTGTAAATAATAATTAAATAAACAAATAAATACATCCCTTCTGCTTTTAACAAAAATAAAAAAATGTAACAGCACATGAAAGAACCTCTCATGTTTCAGTTATTAGTGTGCTTTCTGGCTGTTGCAGCATTTTGTATAGATGTAAGGGTATGACTGGAGAGGTGAAGGCCTACATCTCATGCATTGTCACTTGTAGCTTGTTGCCAGTGGGGTTGCTGCTTTCATCACCATCTTGTCCAGGTAAAATGAACATTACTAGTAGCCTGATGAGGATGTTCTATTTACAGAATGATGGTTATTGTACATGATGTGCTGTGTCCTGACTTTTACCTAGTACATTATAATGTAGTTCAGCATTTTTGTCCCTGTAATGTTGACGTTTTTCTGATGACTCTATCACTTTAGCTCACATATGACAATGAGGGCTGTCTGTCATGAAACTCACTCAGTCACAAATTTTCTTGCTATCAATATTTTTATATTTGAGAGTTCTAAAAAGTTCTTTTTCCTTGACTCTAAAGACACTTCATCCTCTTTTATGATTCTGCATACAGGTTAAGAATCGTGACTATGTCTCACGTAACTCAAGTTCCATTAGTGGCTTGGGTGCATGGACAGGGATGATAAGCATGATGAATCTGGGGAGAGGAAGGAGGAATGTATGCTTGAGGCACAGTCATCTGGCTTTATTTCCCTGGTGGAAACTGGGGAATAACCACATGGTACTGCTTGAGAGTGATCGGGGCAATCCTGCCGATGTCAGCTACTTACAAAAATGAGAGCGTGGTCAACACAGTCATTGGGAACTAGACAAAAAAAGCTTTTTCAAATGTCCATCTGCTTTAAATATAGAGTAAGACAGTGTGGTATATAAAGCAAACACTGAGTGTTAGCAGGTGGTAGAAAAGAAGCAGAAAATGCAGGCACATTCTCACATATCTGTTGAAAAGAGGGAATTTAAGGAACGGGTAGTGGAAATTATTCAGGAGTTATTAGAAATGATAGAAATTACTTCTGAAAATATAGCTAGAGAGTAGGATAAAATTAAAGTGGAATTTAAAAACAGGGTGCAAATAAAAGAGAGAGATATGGTTAAGAAGTAACAAGAATTAGAGGGACTGGCAAATGTTAAAGTATTGCGGAAGAGGAGGAATCTTACAGAACAAGAAATGAGCAATTGCAGAATGCTAAACAGGAAATAAGGGATGACCTCAATAATATGCATGACTTTAGAAAGACTGCTGTTAAGCAACTATTTTTGATAATAATTCCAGAGCATAACAACTTTAGCACAATGACTCAGACAACAAAAAGTAGAAAGGGTTGTCGCCAAGCTTTGTAGCAACAATAGATGAACAGGAAGAATGGGATTTAAAAGAAGGTATAATTTGAATGAGCTATGTAATGTTTGGCTAACAATGACAGGATAGATTATATGTAATGTATAATGTTTGCAACTAAAATTATGTCACTATGATCTGTGATATATAATCTTTGCAACTAAAATGATGTCAATATGGTTTGTTTATATTTATATAAATGTATGATTGCTTGTGTCATATGTGATAATTTAGTAAACATGTTTCTTGTTTAAAAAAATAAATACGTTGCATTTGCACCCCCCCCCCCCCACACACACACACCTAAAAAAAAAAAAAAAACTATAGCTCTGGATTATTTGTAGTGTGCCCCAGATGGAGCTGGTCTGATCTGCATGAGTTGCTGGAACTTCAGATGGATGTAAATCATCCCACAACACCTATCACAAATTAGCAGTGGTCCTTTATTTTATACAAATACTCATATTATTTACAAGTATACAACATAAATTATGAACATATTTACATATTTACAGCAAAAGAAAACAAATAAATATAAATCTCATCAAAATTCCATGCCGTATACCTACCAACGCCTACTTCTTTTTCTGCAACTACCACATAATTTTTCTCAATATATTTGGAATAACACAATTACCATTAAACATAATTTCATTCAGTCTTTGATTCCAAATGACCAAAATAATGCAAAACATTTTCTTGCCTAATCTTTTAACATATTTTTTTATCTAAACCTTCATAAAATCAACATTCAAACATATCCACATTTAATTGTTTAGAATCTTGAAATTAATTCAAAATTTTGTTTTCTATTAATATTTTCCTTAACTTTCAAACTCTTTTTACATTTTAAGAAAACATGATCTCTGGTTTCTAATTCCTCACAATGAAGATATACCCTTTCATTTTTTTTATAAGGCATATTTGCCTTCACTAGTAACTTATTAATTTGTAATGTCCATTAAAAAAACTTGGCATTCCTCATTTTCATGCATCAAACATGTCTTTGCTTTATAGCTCTGTTTTTTTCTACTCTTAAATTACTCCATGGATTAGCATAATTTAATATTCTATCATTATATTTATACCACTATTGCTTTCAACTTTATATTTAATTTCCACATTTTTATTTTTTCTTTATGATGTTTTATTTCTTCATTCTGCCATTCTTTCTCTTTTATTCAGTCTTATTAAATCTCATTCCGTATTATACTTCTTCTTAAACAATTTTCTTATATAAATACTCACATCTGCATTAATCCATTCTAACACTCTATATAAATTTAAAGATGTACCATAAACTACTAGATTTAATAATACCAAACCTCCCCCATCCATATCTACATACACTACTACTCTTTTAATTGGGTTCAAGCTAGAACTCCAAATAAATCTAAATGTTAATTTAATAATCTGTTTTTTTAGGCATCATATATATATGCTTGCCATATAGGCTATGCTTCCCATCCATATAAAGTTAACTAGGTGATTTTTTGTTATAAGATCATTTGTATATACTCCATATAATACTCAACTCTCTCAATTCCTGTAAAATTTTTATCCATTGTTCCTTAACCTCACTCGGTCTAAAAGTTATTCCTAAAACCAAAATTCTACCCATTCCAAATACATATCCTCTTATTACTTCTTCTAATCCAAATTCTTTATTTTTATTCCTATTGAAACACATTCCTAAGCTTTGCAAACAGCCATTTGTTCTAATAATTATTTGTTCCATCATTTTACTATTCTTAGTTACAAGAACCATTTCATCTGCATATGACATAATAACCTGATATTCAACACCTTCATTTTGTATAAACTTTGCCTTCATCATGTCTTCATTTATTCTTCTCACTATACAGTTCACAACCATATCAAATAAAACACTATCCATAGGACATCCTTATTTCAATCCCCAATTCATCTCTATTTCCTCACTTAACCATTTATCAATATTTTGATATTACTGTTTTTATATACTGACTGAATTACTTTCTGTAATTTTTTGCTTAGATTATAATTTTTTTTCAAAATTTCCCATAACACTTCCTGGTCTATTGTATCAGAAGCCTTATTTATATCACCTATTAATATTTTTCCTTTTTCCTTGTCTTACCTACTATTGCCTTAACAATCCTTAATATCTCCTGACATCCACTCCCTTTAATACCATATATGCCATCTTCTAATACTTTATTTATCATATTTTCTAATCTTGTTTGTAAACTCTTCATAAAAATATAGTAGTCTGTGTTATTTAATACATCTGGCCTCCAATTTGTTATATCCTTCTTTTCTCCTTTTTTTCATATAAATTTCATTGCTCCATTATATATTTCTGTATACTGAATACCATATTGTAACTATTCATTCAATACACACACACACACACATATATATATATATATATATGTATATATATATATATATATATATATATATATATATATATATATATATATATATATATCCAAAAATCACAATTCTTATGCATTAAATAATCTAGCCATCCAGACCTGTTGTTGAAACAATATTAACTTTCTTCATTATTAGGTTCAGTTCCATCACAGTAATCTGTTTATCTATTTTTGTATGTATACGTTCAGTAAACTGCTTAATATTCCATTCATTTACTATCTTTAACTCTTGCTTTCTCACTGTCTTTTTAACAAATTGCACTGTAATATTCATAATTTCAGATTGCCTCTTTAACATCCCCTCTTTCTCATTTCTTAATTCCGTAATTATACCGCTATCTTTTTTAACTCTTATTCAAATAAGGAGAAACTCCTTCTTTTTTACCTTGCACAAAATACCATTGCTTTGGAGTCTGTATGTCCTCCCCGCGGTTGAGTGGCATTTGAAAGACATGCGTGAATGGGCATGCCTTCGCTGAAAGTCGGGCATCGGGCTGGCAACTCGGCGCCATAAAAATCTACTGCCAATCATTAGCGGACCGAAGTTCTGCTGTGGTGACCCCTAATCGGGAAAAGCCAAAAAGACAAACAACAACAACAACAAAATATTGTTGCTTATACAATAATCTTTTTATTTTTTCTTTGTCCTTTTATATATTTCTGCTTCTTTTATATAATACTCATTGTCATTTCTTGCCAAAATCTCTAACGTATTATTCCGTAACTCCATATATTCTTGTTTTTTCCTTTTATCGGGACACAATTTCACATTTTAAATAATCTGATTTGTATTTTTCTTTAAATATTAACCACATTGTCCACTTGAAATAACAGTCTCTCATAGTTATATGTTCTTTCCATAATTGTAATATATTTTCCTTATAGTTTTCACATCAATGTTGTTAATCCTTTTAATTCCCTTTCCAATTTTGATATACTCATTATTCTCTTCACTTTCTATCCATATAGTCATATGATCTAAAAATCCTGTCTGAACTGTCTCTTCTATCTTAAACTTTATACTATAAGAAACTACAATATAGTCTGTCTATGTTGTATTATTTCCCCTTCTATATGTATATTTGTATTAATTCTATAAGCTTATACCTTCACATCTCATAATTTTTTTCATAACCCTTTTATCAGTCTGTCAGTCCTTTTTATTTTCTTCAAATCACAAAGTCTCCTGATATTATAATATCCATATTAACTATCATATAATCAAATATTTCTTTAAATAAACATTCACTTTCTTTATGTCACGTGCATAAATTGCTATAATCCTAATAAACATTCCTCTCCCATCTAAAATCTACTACAGTTAATCTTCTCAATTTGAGGCATCATCTAATATAGAAATACATGTATTATATAAAATTGCAACACCTGAACAAGTTTCCTCTCCTAAATTCCAAGTTATACCCCTTCCATAAATTTGCTGTTTGCATTCTTTCATCTTTTGTTAATCCCCTAACATCTAAAATAATATCTGCCTCACAATTATAACACCATTCCAAAATACCAAGTCTCCTAACCAGACTTTTAATACTGTTTACATTAACTGACAATATTCAAAGATTATTCGTGTCTCTTCTCCTTAATCTGAATAAATTTGTTTTATTACTCTATCCATTTCCTTTTTTAACTTTCATACCGGAATGCTGCATCTTCCAGTTTCTATCCTTTACTCTCTTGCCTATAGAATTTTTTAATTACTTTCCAATCAGTTTCTTTATCATCACTCACATCTGATTCCAGTTCAACCTCACCTTTTATTTCATTGACTTCTATATCTTGAATTTCCTCAGAAATTATAAACATTTTCTTTTTGATTTTTATCATGTTACTTTAATTCCCTGCTTTCTTCGTCTTTTCTTTCTATTTTTTGTTTCTTATCACCCTCATCCCTTAACTTTTCTTTTTCACATTTAATACCATTACATTTTCCAGATCATGACCAAGCCCCCCCACACATAACATTTTTATTACAGTTACCCACAAAATGGCCATCCTTCTCATAAAAGAAACATATTCTCAGTTTCCCCAATATTGAACAATCACTCTATGTCCTTGCACATTTATCAAACTTGGAATATGAACAATTCTACCATTTTCTATTTTTAAAATGACATTACATTCTAAACCCTAGTCCATAAACCCCGATTATCAAATTTTTCACAATGTTTTTCACTTCAGAACAAATAATCTTTTACAGTCTCTTTATCAGTCTTTGTACAAAATTGTATATCACTTTTTTTGAGCCTCTCAAAAATAGACCTAAATGACATATTATTCCAAGGAAATTTTTTTTTTTTCGGTTCAAATCTTCCCAAGAAAGTCTCTATTCCCACAACTGTTTCAAAAAACAAGCCACAATATGTCTCATTCTTAATTAAAATAAATGTTCTTACATCTTGAGGTTTTGTATCCAAAGGTACAATGACTGTATCCCAAATTTCATACCTGTCCAATATTTTTTCTTCTTTGTCTGTATATGTACAATATAATTCTGCTTGTCCAAAATCTCAGTTTTCTTTCTTTCCTTTTCCTTGTTTTTTTGCACTTTTTCTTACAATGTCTACAAACAAAATCCTCTTCTTACTCCTTTCTGCTCTTCTTTTCTAATCTGCTCCATCACTCCCCCATGACATATCATTCCCACTCTCTGGTTCCTTCTCATTGATTAATTCTACCAGTACATCATCCCACAACTCTCTCAACTGGAGGGCTATAATTGTAAGTCCTTCCATTTGTCACTCCTCCACTTCCAATGACTCAAACAATTTAGCCTGGAACAACTCTACACTGCTCACTTCTTCTCTTCTTTCTGGAAACCAGCATTTGCCTCAATCTTAGAAAGGCCTTCCTCCATCTTTGCGTGACTCTCCCAGCCTACACCGCATTGGGAATAGAGTGTACACACATTCACACTCTATGGTTATATGGACTGCAAGTGTTGGTAACGGTAAGGGAAGTTCCACAATTCCCTGGCCAAATTCCACCCAGTAGCATAAATAGCACCTCTGCTGTCCCCTGAAAGAGGCCTTGAACCTAGTGGGACTAACACAGTCAACAAAGGATAAATAAAAAACAAGGTCATCAGGTTATTATCAAGTATTCTGTCTAAATACTTAACTGGACTAGCTCAGTGTCAGGTGACCTAACAAGAGGTACCCCAATTTGAAGTGCATCATATGGTGATCAGACAATGAGATGAACCTTACATCCAGGTCTGAGAGAACAATACATGTTTGGAAAACAGAATGCAAAGTATGCACCTAGATATAGTAACAGAGAACACTATCCCAGCAGAGCCAAGACACCTCCCACAAATTTAGAGAACCTCAGACCTAGTCAACTGAGATGATGAAACCACCACCAACCACCATTAATGATGCTACAATGCTGTTTCAGTGAATAAGTCCATTACACCTTGCATTTTCTTAAATCCTGCAATTTGTTTCTTTACCTAGGACATACACAAAGGAGTTGGTAGACCCATGAGAACCTAAACCATGGCATATATAGCTCTAACACAGCTAGGGATGATGATTCTTCTTATACTGACCTGCCTAGGACATGGGATAATGGAAAGATTAATTTGTGTACCAGCAACTTAATAAGGTCAACGTTTTCAGGAAGCCAGGTCTCCATGAGACACATTAGAGTAACTATCCTTAAGCTAAGTACAATGTCAGATTTGGCTAGAAATGCCAGTGTTTATAAGTATTGACCTGGTATTTGACTGCAAGTTCTGGGGCCAATGGAGTAAGTTTTGTTTAATGCTTGAAGATCCCATCCTTCAGATGAAATGTTAAACCAAGGCCCCATTTGCTTGAGTTGCTGGTAGTTCAGATGGATGTAAAAGATCCCATGTGGATATTGGCTGGGAGGCCCTTATAAGCCTAGCCAAAAATTTCACCCATGTTTCCACAAAGTTAGCACCTGTTTCCCCTGTCCAGCAAGGAAAAAAGCACCAAGTGGAGAGAAATTCAAAACTATAGCAAGCTCATGCTCAAAGGTTCATAAATTCACAGGTAAGTACTGGGCGAGCTGCCTTTGCAGGACATTTTAAGTCAAGCCAATTTCTGTTCAAAGCTGAGAATCTAACTCTCTACCTTGTGTCTGTGAGGGAAATATCTTAACCATTATTCCAGCCTTCAATCATATACAAATATGTTCACACATGTTCATTATTTCCTTTACAATCATGCTAAATTTTCATCCCTGTTAGACTCCCACTACTTTTTCTATAACCACCATCTGCTTTTACTTAATATTTTTGCTAAAATCCATTTACCATTAAACATAATTTCATTTATTCTTTCATTCCATATAACTCATATAACAAAATAACTTTTGATCTATTCTTTTAACATTTTATTTACTTGTATTCGTTTAATATCCATATTTAATCATATCCATGTTTATTTTATCCACTTCCTTTATAGCTTCAAAAAATCTTTATTTAATTTTTCCCATAACTTTTTTACTCTTTAACATTTCAAAAACACACATTCTGTAGTTTATTCTTCTTGACAATGTAAACATATTATATCACTTTTCTTTTTATTTGGCATATTTCCTTTTACTAGCAATTTATCTGTTACCAGTCTCCACAACAAATCTTGACATTCTAATTTCTTTTTTTTTTTTTTTTTTTTTTGACATTCTAATTTCTGATTAAACCATTTCCTTCTTATCTTTATAGCTTTAATATTCTGATCTGTTTGATTTCCCTGTGGTTTTAAATAGTAATGTTTTTATCATTACACTCTTTACCGTACTTTTCTATTTTTATGTCATAAATTTTTATTTTCTACAAAAATATTTTTTTATTTTAGCATTTTATTTCTTTATTTATACACTCTTTTTCGCTTTTACCATACTTCAGAATTCATCTTACTTATATTATACAGTTTTACTACTAATATATCATCTTTTTCATTTATCCACTTTAGCACTTTGTGCAAATTTAATGAAGCAGTGTATACCTCTGGGTTCATTAACCCTAAACCTCATTTATTTACATAAAAAACTCCTCTTTTACAGGGTTTAATCCTAAAACCCATATAAATGAAAAAAATATCTGCAATAATTCCTTTTCAAATATTATTGGCAACATAAATTATACTTGGTATGTATGCTATTTTCTCCATCAGTACTGAATGTATTAAATAAGCCTTTTTCTGACTAAGTTATATGTTCTTCAGAAAAGACATGTTTGCCTTATTTCATAGGTTCATGGAAGGTTACTTGGCTAATGGTCCTAGAACCCTTTCAAGCCTAGCCATATTTATCTCAAGTTGCCACAATTGTCGGTGGTTAGGTGAGTGAAGTTCACAGAGAGGAAGTGTCTATGGTAGTTAATATTGACTTTGTCTCTCTGGGAGGGACATGGGCAGCACCCCAGGAGTGAATTTGTGGTCAACTACTAATTGATCCATGTTGCATTTGAAGAGGATCAGGGAGGGTCTCTGTTTCATGTGAATTGAAAGCATGTTCCAGAGAAGTGCCAGTCTCTGGGAGATGTAGCTATCTCTCCAGCATGACCTGTCATGTTAGAGGCTAGGTTAAGATCCCTGGTGTGAGTGACTCTCCTGCAGTTTAATTTATGAATGTATAGCATTTCTGTCAGGGCTGGGTCAGAGACCACCCTGTAAGCCAGCCCAAGTCAACCCTTAGCAACCTGTAGGAGACAAAATGCATAGACAGGGTTTTTCAGCCTTTCTGCATATGACTTGTTTTGTGTACCCTGTAATTTCTTGGTGAGAAACCTCTGTGGTCTCTCCAACAGTTGCAGGTTTCTGGTGAGATGCATGCAAAAGGGAACATTGTACTCAATTATTGGTCTTGTGAGGGATGAGCATAATAGAAATATGACATTCTTAGATCTAGATGTGGTGCCTTTACTTATAAGCTATGCCGCATTGAAGGATTTTCTTATTACTGTGGATTTGTGGTGGTCAATGTTCAGAGAGCTATCAACTTGAGTACTCAGGTCAAGTACCATTGGGTCTACACTTGGGGTGCTGTCTATAATGTAATTACCAGGGATGTCAGCATTCCCAAAGGGAATAATAATAATAATAATAATAATAATCATTTTTTTCCATTTAGCTTTCATCCATGGCTTTTGCATCAATCATTTCTTGTATTGTTTCTTTCCCTTTGAATTCCACTTTCATCTTTATTCAAAATTTTATACCTAACACAGAAAGTTCATTCAATGTAAAATATAAACTCCTAATCTTTACTACATCTCCTAAAACTTTACTTTTCTCTTTATTTAAAGTCATCCCTATCATTTCTGTAGACTCATTTATGCAAATTATTACTTCTTTTATCCAAATTTAGTTTTTTTTTGCAATTATTATAATGTAATCTGTATATGTTAACATAACTGGAATTCTTAACCCTCCAGGTATTCTATACCTCACGTCCTTCACTTTGTAATTTATTTTACATATTGTCACATTCATAATGAATGCAAAGAGTGTACAGCTCATTGGACATCCATAGCTTGCACCACTCTTTATGTGTATCTCTTGGCTTAACCAGCCATTTACAAGTATTTTTACTTTATTATTACTGTATGCTAAGATACATAATTTTCCAACTTTCTCACTTATATTATATTCTTTCACTGTTACCCATAAGATTTCATATTCAATTGTGTCAAATGCCTTAAGGTCTCCTATCATGATTTTTTTATTCTTCTGCTCTGTTCATAATATCATCTACAGTTTCGCTGCCATTAATAGTTCTTGACAACCCTTCCTCTTTATACTATATAGTCTATCTTCCATAATATTTGCTATTTTAGTTTTAAATCTCTTTTGTATTATTTGCATAAAGATCTTTATAATCTTTATTATTCAATACTATTGGTCTCCATAATTTTAATTTTCTTCTCTCTTCCTTCTTCCATATGAATTTAACTATTCCACTACATAATTAGTTATACATAAAACCTTCTATTAACCATTCCTTTCAAAATCTTTAAAAATATTTTTTGCCAATCACTTTATACATTTCATACCCTATTCCTTCTGGGCCTGCAACCAAATCTATATTTACCAGTCCTAATACTTTATCTAGCTCATTTAAAGAAGTCTCCTATTATCACTTTTTATTCTATTTTTCTGTTAACTTTGTCACGTCTCGTGTTTTTTCTCTACCTTCTTTTTTTCTTTAAACATTTATTGTGCATATTGCGCTACACTATACATAATCATTTCCTTAGTTCTTTCTATTTCTCCTTTTATGTTTTTATTTCTCTCATTACACTACCACCTCCCTTTTCTAATCTCTTTAAGTAACTTGATGCTTCTCTTTATCCTTGTAAAAATAGTTTTCTTATATTAACAGTTCATGTATTTTTCTTCCTTTCTTTCATATAATTATTTTTCTTTGTCAAAGTACTTTCTGTCATGTTCTAAATCTTCCAATACATTGTTATATTTTCTTTTATATTTTCCTCTACTTTTCTTATATCATATTGCCACTGGGAAAAAAAAAAACATTATTTATATTTTTGTAAATATCATCCACCATTCAGACCAGTTTTTATAAAATGTTCTCACAGTAATATGATCTTTCTATAACTGTATGACTAATCGATTTCTAGCTTCATTCCATGCTTTCTTGTTTATCGTTTTTATTCCTTTACCTATTTTTATATATTCATTGCTTTCTTTTATCTCTAGCCATATTGCACAGTGATGAGAAAATCTTGTTTCAACTACCTCCCCTTTTCCTATAACTAAACATTCTGATACTATAAAATAATCTATTTCATTTCTATATATACTGCTTTTGTAAGTCCATGATTTTTGTCACAAAGTTTTAATTTATCACATCTTATAAGTTCTAACATTTTTCTTATATCATTTCCTTTCATTTTAAGCTTGCCTCTTAAATCACAGTCTCCTGTTATAATATTCATATTTATCATGCCACAGTCCAAAATCTGATGAAATAAACTTTCCCTTCCTTTACAGTTAGTATAAGCATAGAATGTTATAATTCTATATACTTGCTATTTCCATTTTAAATCTATGTTGGTTAATCTTCCTTTTTTGCTAAAGTTACATCTAACATCTTTAGTGTATTTCTACAGAATATGCTATTCCAGAATATCTCTCATTTCCCAAATTGCAGATTATCTTTCTTCCACATAGTTTCTCTGGTTGCAATCTTTCATTTGTTAAAAATATTGTGTCTTCTGAAATAATTACATCTATGTCACATGTATTACACAACTCCAAAATTCCTGTTCTTCTTACTATATTATTAATACTGTTCACATTTAAAGAAATCACTCTAAAATGTTCCTTTTCCCTTTTCCTTAGATTCATGGTTTCATAAGTTCATAGCTGATTATTAGGCTAGCTTTTTTAACAGGCCTGTTTAAGCTTAACCAAACTCCTTCCCAAAGGTGAGAATCAAATACTTTACCTTGTCAAACACCGTAACCATTATACCAAGCCCCAATCTTTAGCTGCAGACATTCTTCCCATCCATTTCCTTTTGTACTTATCCCTTTAAGTTTTTTCTGCCTTTTACCAACAGAATTCTTTTTCCCTTTTACTGCCTCCCAGTTTATATCTTCTTCATCACTTATTTCAGAACCTTCTTTTATATCCTCTTTATTATTTTTTCTCATCTAATTTGTCTTCTATTTCTATTTCTAAAATGTCTTCTCTTTGTTCATTTTCTTTCTTTTTCTTTTTCTTTACTCTTGTTTTCATTTTACAATCCATTCACAAATGGCCGATGCTGTTACATTTATAACATTTCAATTCAAAAATGTTTGTATCATATCCCATTTTCCCACAAATGTAACATTTTTGTTTGTCACACTTACTTCCACAAAAAATGTATGTTTTGGGTTAGCTCAAGTACAACAACGCTATTCCTCTCCACTTTTACCATGCTTGGTATCTGTATTATATTCTTTCTATTTTAACTCATTCGCTGCAATGGAGCTCAGGAAGTTTGCACTGTAACTTCCAATGGGCAGAGCCTATGCCTTTTGATAGAATCAAATTATGTCCTCGCATTTCAAACAAATGTTTATATTTCTGGAACCATAGGGGTTATGAAAGAAGTATAAATGGCAAACTCTTCAGCACAAATTATTTTTATAGTATTAATAGTATTCTTTAGGTTGTAGGTCTGAAACCAAATTTTATAAGTCACAGTAAACACAGTAACTATTACATTTGTAATATTTTGTAAACAACTTACAATATCTCAGCAACAACTCAAGTTACACATATACTGGCAGCAGCATTTTATTAATCTAACTGTGAGCTTTGCTATGAGGCTAAGGAGCTCTGTCTGTGTTACTTAGATGTTGAGATGTTTACAAAATAGCAGTTAATATATATTTACCTACACTAAACAGAGATCCAATAGTAATGCAGTTGAATTTGCCATTGTATAAGCTTTAAGGTGAAATATTTTAAAACCTTGTAAATAGTATGGTTTTGGAATGATTGATGCAAATATGAACAAGCAATATTAGATGCCTAGAGGCATCAGTAGGAGTTAACTGCAGGTGTCACTCAGATGTAATGAGTTAATACAATGTTACAATCACAGCCACCAGTCCATAAACCCTTTTTGTCATAAACATTTACAATGTCCAGTACTTCTTTACATAAAGCTTTCAAATGTTCTTTCACCGTCTCTCTTTCTATCTGTGTTTGAAATTGTACATGAATCTTCTTTTTTGTTTCCCTGTTAAATGCTTTTATCACATAAAGATGCATATTCTCCAAGAAATTTTTCCATTGAAAAAAACAGTGTCAAATATGCCACAAAATATCTTTGTTAATAAGAATAAATGTTCTTACCTCATGTGCTTTTACATCTAATGGAGCTATTAAATTGTACCACACTTCATAACTGTCCATTTTTTGTTTTTTTTACTTTCATCCTTACCATGTGCTTCTGCTTTTTTACTTTCTTCTGCCTTCTTCTCTGCTACTCCACTTTTGCCTTATTGTACTTTCTCTGCAAATGTTTTCTTTTCCATCTCACCCCCTATCTTCAAGATTGTCTTTGCATCCTCTTGTATTTTCTCCATAATATCCCCTCAGGAAACATTTTCTGTATCACTCTGCACCACAAGTTCTTTGAGTAAATCATCCTGCATCCCTCACAACTGGAGGCTTGTAATTATATAGCCATCATTTGCTGACTCATCTCCATCAAACAGCTTTCTTTGAAATATTTCCTCAGAATCCTGCACACATTCTCTGGTCTCAATATTTGCTTTCTCTTTCATTTCTTTCACTACTCCATCATCTCCTTCCTTCTCCATCTTCTCCCTGTTTTTCTAGGGCACTTCTATGCCTGGAATGGAAATAGAAAGTGCTCTTCCAAAATGATTCCCACTCACAACAATGACAAGTATTGATTCTTTAAGCAATAACCCACGGATGGGTGTGGGTAATGCTGGATTTACCCACGGTTGGTGTGGTTTGGTCATGAGGTCAAAGCCCGAGTGACCAAACAAAGGCAACCATGGGTAAATCCAGCATTGCCCACAACCAGCCATGGGTTATTGCTATTATACAATGACATTATTTAAGAAAACAATATTTACTTTTCTTAAATAATGTCATTGTATAATGATTCCGTGCTACCCTTCTGCAGGTATCCTGGGGCATTTCTGATGTATTGCGCATGCATAAGGGTCATGTTCCCTTGTTTATGCAATACATCAGTGCTGTGCAAAAGTAGCAACAGAGAAAGGAAGATCTCCATTGCCTTTTAAGTATCTCACTATGTTAAATCAGTTTAACATAGTGAGATATCTTTAAAAAAAGCAACCAAGAAAGGAAGATCCCCGTTGCTTTTTTTAAGCTATCTCACTATGTTAAACTCGTTGTTCTTTTCTCCATTGCTACCTCTGGACAAGAAAAAAAAATCAGGGGATATACTAACGGAAAACGTCCGGGTGACCGGACCTTGTTCCGTTAGCATAGTCTCAGATTTACAATGGGCATGCTGGTTGGGCTGGCCAATTAGCGTGCTTATTTTTGAATATTTAGGGCCAGTCATTATATGGTTATTAATTATCATAACATATTTACATTATTTACATATTATACATTATTTTCTAATATTTACATTCTTCCATTTAAGACTTAATACATTCTTATGTGCTCACATTTCCCCCTACCTTTTTTTCCATAACCGAAAAATGTATCTTCCTCAAATTTCTGAAAATATCCATTTTCCATTAACTTCATTTAATTTCGTCTTTCATTACATGTAGTCCATACAATGTAAAACATTGTTTTATCAATTTCTTTCACCTCTTTCTGCTGTTTATTGCCACAATGCCCATATTCTAAGTCTTCTACACGTTTGAAACTTTTCAATGTCTTATGTTCACATATTTTTTTCCACAACTCTTTTATTCTGTTGCAATTCAAAAAAAGTTCTGTTATTTTAATTTCCCCACAATGATTGCACACTCTTTATTGTATTCTTTTGTATGGCATATTAGCTTTACCAGGCAACTTACTTTTTGTCAGTCTCCACAGAAAATCATTGCATTCATAAATTTTCCATTATAACACCCAAATCTAGTTTGTGTTGCTTTTCCTTTTCATATTCTAAGTGCCTCTATGCACAAATACAATAATGCATATTCATTATATTCAAATACCATTTTTTTCTATTTTTCTACCTCTTTTATGTAGAATTTTCATAAGAAAATTTTATTTTGATACTCTTTCAATTCCTCATCTAAATAAGTTTTCTATATTTTCCCTGTACCCATCCTTTCCCAAAAGTCCGTATATTTATTTCTCATTATTACATTTATTAGATCTTTATTCTCCTCTTCAACCCTACCAAAACTCTATAAAGATTCAGAAAATCTATATGAACAATTGGATGAATTAATCCTAGCCCCCCCCCCCTTCTTCTTTAACACACAGAATCCCTCGTCTAACAGGATTGAACTTTGGTCCCATTTTAAATGAAAATAAAATAGCCATTAACTCTTTCTCATTCTTTAAAGGAATCAAATATGCACTTGCTAAATATGCAATTTTTCCCACTAGGATTAAATTTATTAAACATACTTTTTTCTTATATGCCAGTTTATATGTCTTCCAAAACACACCTACCGCTCTTATTTTTTTTGTATAATTTGCTCCCGTTGTTTCTCAATATGCATACTTGTTCCAGACTTCATCCCCAAAATATCTATAACTTCTTCATTAAACAATAGCTTCTATGCTATCTTATATTCAAATTCCATTAATCTAGTCTTTATTTATACATAAACTAACCCCATTTAAATAATAATTTAGTTATCTAATCCCCTTCCATCCACTCTTTATTCTTGGTAATAACTACTATATCATATGCATAAGTAAGAATGACTTGTATTTGGACTTCTTTTCTTATAGGTTCATAGATTCATAGGCATTTCTAAGCTAGCAGCCCTCGAGCCTTTACAAGTCTAGCCATGTTAATCCCAAGTACCCCATTTGCTCTTTTTGGGTAGTTTGCGAAATGAACTTATGAACAGAGTGGGTCTGTGATCAACAGTGGCCAACCATGTCCATGAGGGACATGGGTGCCACCCCAGGGGCAAATTTGTGGCCTCACATCCAATTATTTAGGTTGTATTTGAATAGGGTCAGTGAGGACCCCTGTTTTATGTGAATAGGAAGTCTATTCCAGAGAAGAGGCAGTCTCTGGGAGATAGATCTATCTCTCCAGCCTGCTCTGTTATTGTCACAGGCTAGGTTCATAGGTTTGAAGTACAGTCACATCTGTCACACGTTGTGTTTGTGTGGCATAAGAGTAGAGGGGTGGGACACTTTCCACAGCTCATCAGCAGTCACTGATAGTGCCATTAGCAATACAATCATGCCTGTGTGTATGTCACAGCATGCCATCGCTAGGCAGTGCCATGCCAGATGGTGAAATGTAGCATGTCACCTTTATGTAGGTCCCTGAAAGTAACACAGCTCCTGACAGTGTGCCATACAATGCTTTGCCAGCCATATGCTCCTTGGTTGACCATAATCATGTCATTGGGCATGGTCCCAATACCATAGTTACAAATGTAACACCATGCAAGTCCTGAAAAGTTAGGATCATGCTGCCATACCCTTGAGGTTGACAACCTGAAACACAGTGTTTGTAGACACTCCTTACAGTGAAGATGGGGATCTCCATGCATACACAGAGGACTTGTTCAAATCTGCTGACATTACATTGGCCTTGCAAGCATACAATGTTTGTCAAGCAGCCACACAGGAAACTGGTTGTTGTGTGACATGATGTGAGAACACAGACATGCGTTCTGGATGCATAACTGTACAATATGACATACCTAGGACATGTGGCATGTGACATGTGGCATGTGGACATACTTTGGACAAAGGTGGCCAGTCCTCTGCAGTAGGCTTCACAGCCATGTCATGCAGATATCCACCATTAATCTGTTGAAGGGCAGAATGCATGAAGTGCTGTGAAACTGTCACCTAAGATGGATCACCACCGCTGTGCTGCTTGTTTCAGCAAGCTTGGACATCTATGTCATTGCACATTATATTGTGATGCTGCAGCTTTGCTCCTAATCACCATCTGGTCAGTTCTCTAGTGACATGCCAAAAATCTTTGTACTGGAGGCATAATACATGCAAAAGCCAACTGATTGCTCACATTGTTAATCAAGGCATCTACCTGGAGAAGGGTATGTGAAGCCTACAGTGCCTTTCATGATGTCGTACAAAAATGTGGATGAACAAACAGGCTGTGTCATGCTGCTCAATATGAGCTTTGTAGTAACATTTTGCATGTGATGACAGAAAAAATATCACAGCATGGTATCCGATGAAGGAGTGGTTGTGGTGAGAACAGCAGTAGTAGTAGCCAGGCACCAACAATTCATGGTACTCCCCTGTTTTCCGTATTCTTCAAAAGGTAATTGTGTTCTTTCAGTACACACCACTTGAGTAGTGTCCAACTGCAGAATACCTGTGTAAAACCACTCACCTTACCTTCAAATGGTATACATATTACGCTTCCCTCCATTGTTTGTCTGTGCTCTGTGTAAACACCTTGGATGACTCTTTTCTTGGAATATGATGGAAGTGCAATATTTAGTTGCACTGAGGACAACTAGCATGCAGTGCCAAGCAATGTCCCCAGATCTCTCAGCTCTGTAAAGTCATGAAAAGGGTTAGCATGGATATGATCAGTAACAATGTCATACACCTACTGACACTGGACCAAACACAGTTTGTTTTGCACAAGGGCAGATCATGCCTACCTACCCTAACTGGTGGACCTCATTGAGTGTTACGCTATGCAATGGATGATGGGAATATGACTCACTTCACCTATCATGGCCCGACAAGGTGTTTGACAGCATTAGGTCAGAAGGCCTTGCTGAGAAATGTTTCTACATTTATCACATTCAGAATATGTATAACCTTTCATTTCCATTTTCAGACTTATACAACATTCCCATCACCCGATATACAAACCTCTATAATCATAAATCTTCATGATGTCTATAGCATTTCTATCTAATGTCTTTAAATGGTCTTTTAACACGTCCTTTTTAATTTCTATCTGGAATTGTACAGAAATTCACTTGTTTGTTTCTCTATTGAATGTTTGTACCACATATAAGTTCCATGGATTACAGTTTTTTTTTAATTTCAAATTGATCTAAAATTTTCTTCATACATTGTCCAGTTTCAAACAGAATGTCAAAATACGTATCTTTATCAATGTGTATAAAAGCTATCACCTCCTTGGGAGAGATACCCAAAGGTGCAGTTACAGTATTCCAAACCTCATACATTTCGAGTCCTTTTTTCTTCCTTGGTGGCTCTCTTACCACTCCACTCACCTCTTCCCCTCTTTCACCATCTGCACATACAATTTCTTTTTTCTGACAATATTTTTACCTCTTCTTCCTGTATTTTGTCCATAATCTCACCCCATGATGCTGCCATCTCACTCTCTGGTTCACTCTGACTTAATATGTCTGTCAAATAAACATCTCTTAACCCTCCAGATTAGAGGTGTGTAATTATATATCCACCCTGTGAATCTTTTGAAACAGTTTCTCCTAGAACATGATTTTTGAATCCTGTAAATGCGCAGTCCCCTTTAAATCATCGCTCAGTTCTGGTATCTCCTTTATTAACCACGCCTCTCTTTTCTCACTCCTTCCCATCACCTTGATTTACGAAGGATCGGACTCCTTTGTCTCCCAAACAACTCCTTTATCTTTCAAAGCTGCCATATCTCTGACCACTTGCTTCTTACCATCACCACTTATCATAGTTCTACCTGCTTCTGCAAGCTGCCTCCATGCTCAGACTGGAAGCAGGAAGTGTAGCTGCAAACAGCATCCCCATTCAAAATGAATAGAGGAAGTTCCCAGATGCCTTGGCCAAATTTACCCATGTAGTAGTACTATAAATACTGCCTCAGGTGTCCCCTGAAAAGAAGCTACTAGCCTAATGGGAGTAAGGTAAACAAAGGACAACTAACTAAATAAATAAATAAGATCATCCCTGGGTGTATTCCAAAGGCACAGCAAACTCCTGCTCTTGAGTAATTTCATCCCAGGAAAAGAATGATAATCCATGTTTGAATTTGCTAATCCCATCAAAAAAAAGAAACCTTACTCTCCTTATCTGATATCCCTCCTAAGGATACTATTCAAGGACCTTGCAGAGACCAGTTGTAGACAGAATGGATATTTCACAGGCCTCTCACACTAGAATACTCAATATGTTCATTGAGAGTAAATTTCTACATATGGATTTCTTACCACACTCCAGGAGTGTGCCAACATGATATTTGCCTTCTTCATCTACCTCATTAATGGGGAATGTGACATATCTTTGAGAAGTCTGTCTGTGAGTCCTGATCCTGCAAAGAATTTCAATGAAACTGAAGCTTTGTGCTTTTCTTTATTTTTGAGCAACTGAGAAGTTAGTTGGGGCTGTGGCTTGTATCTGTTGTTATGCACGTTGTCCTTCAGCTTGAATAGAATATGACAATAATCGTGTCACCTACAGCAGGAGCTTGGAGAGGCTAGAGGCCACCCAAGCCTATGTCTTCTGATAAGTGCTGACGTACAAAATAGTTTAATTCCATTTCAGGATAGATTTACTTATAACAAGCATACTATGCTGTCTCCTCTCTTTCTGTTATACCACGCCACATTCCCTCCACCCCTTCATCATTTGCATATCCTTCATGTTTGTTTGCCCTTTGTGTCCTCCTTCCTAGTGTATGTACTTTCACCCCTTTTTGTCAGTGCTATTCTGCTTATATCTGTCTGGTCCAAAATACTTTCCTACCCTGATTACTTACTTTGCTTCCCATTTCAGCCTTTCAACAAAAAAAAAAAAATCTCCCATACTCCTTTATTCCTTTTATGTGGACCCTCTGCTTGCTCTATCACATGTTCTTACTGTCCTCTTCACCCCTTTCCTTTTTTTTACACATATGGCAGGTGCTCTCATATGTGGGTGCCAAATCATGGCATCTGTAAGTACTGCATAGCAATCTAGCAGTCTGTGGTGTTGTACAGCACCTAGCCAAGAGGCATGGCACAAGTGTAGCCACAATAATATATGTGGTACATGACCTCTCTGTATGTAGCTACTGCACTTCAGGTTATGGCTTTCACAGCATTTCTGTCTCCACTTGTGGAGTTGTGGCACAGCTAAACCATTGCTAGCTGCAGTACGTACGTATTTCCTGTCCTGATTCAGATACTTCATGTCTCTCTTTCTTAATGTGCAGAGCTGCTCAGGAATAAGGCCTGCAGAGAAGTGCAGTATATCCCTATGAGTTTCAGGATATATCTTAAAGGAAACCAGCCAAGTAACGCACACACCAAATCGCATGCCATACTTTGACAGTGCGCAACAGACGCTGAAAGGCAAATGAGTCAAATAAAGCATCAAAACATCAGAGAATAAAAGGCATTTAGGCCTGTTATACCTTCAAATTGGCACTAATCTTCATCATAGGATTTTTCATTGATGGAAACTAGGCAGAATATAAACCTTAGCCACCTACAAGCCACTGACCAATAAAAAGCCGCCTTGCTTGGAGGATGCATCGGGAATGAAAGGATATGTCAAAGAAAATGGGATAAATGGAAAAACCAGCACAGAATAAAATAATCAGAAGTCTGAGAATAGTTAACTTTTAACCAAAATAAAAGATGTGGTAGCCTAGCCAGGTAAAGGTCTGGTACTACCACATATGAAGCTATAATTGTAATCCCTTGGCCCTGCCATTCTTAAATCAGACAGCCATCAAAGTAATGCAATTGCATACATTTCTAGATGATAGAATAGTGCACAAAAATTACTTAACACTCTAAACCTAAATCACTTCTTCTTCCGGCTTTTTCTGGTTAGGGTTTGCCACAGAGGATCACCTGTCTGCTCATGATTGGCAGTGGAGTTTTATGGTGTCAAGTTGCCAGCCCAGAACTCAACCTTCCACAGAAGGCATACACACACGCACTCATGCCTAGGGCCAATTTACAGTGTCCAATTCACCTTTGGGATGTGGGAGGAAACCGGAGCACCCGAAGGAAACCCATGCTACCACAGGGAGGACATGCAGACTCCACACAGAAGGCAGCCCAGCCAAGGATTGAACCAGAGAACCTCTTGCTGTGAGGCAGAAACACTTACTGCTGTACCACTGCGACCGCTCTCTAAACCTAAATCACTAATTTGTCTTATTTTAACCAATATATTTAAATACAAACTATAGCACTAATAATCAAATGGGCGGCCATGGTGGTGCAGTGGTTAACATTGCCGCCTCACAGCAAGAGATTCTCCGGTTCGATCCTCGGCTGGGGTGCCTTCTGTGCGGAGTCTGCATGTCCTCCCTGTGGTCATGTGGGTTTCCTCCAGGTGCTCCGGTTTCCTCCCACATCCCAAAGACATGCTGCAGGTGGATTGGACACTCTAAATTGGCCCTAGGTGTGAGTGTGTGTGCGTGTGTGTGTGCCTTCTGTGGAAGGTTGGGCGCCGGGCTGGCAACTCGACACTGTAAAACTCCACTGCCAATCGTGAGCGGACAGGTGATCCACTGTGACGACCCCTAACCGAGAAAAGCTGAAAGAAGAAGAAGAAGATAACACGGATAATCAAATGCTAAACATAGCTTCCCTTCACTTAAAAATAAATTAATCATAGATTTTGTAGTTAAAATATATGTTCAGTAGAAGAATTAAGAATGTCCCTTAATTTACAAAAAGGGCTACCTCCCTATACTATCTTAATTCAGATTTCTTATCTAATACAACATAAAATAACTAATTAACAAGTGAGCATCAAAGAAATATTTTTTTGCAAAATGATAAGAGAATCTCTAACCTCTGAAAGCTTATTTCTAACAAATATAAACAAATTTCTAGCTGTAAATATGAAAATTCCCTTATTTTTATAAATCATTGGTTTAAATTTTAACCCCATTATTACATTAAACAAAATTAAAGACTCTGTCAGCCTTAACTTAAACTACATCCCACTCAAGAATCTATTTCATACACAGTTTATTATCCTCAACAACACACATATGATTAAGGATAAACTCTTTAAACATTTCCTAATAGATCACCAATGATTCAGCTTACAACTTTTCTAACTCAAATTTATCAATATTTTATGGTACTGTAAATACTCACATCATATGTGGTGCTCATTAAAACATAGATGGGAAAAGACTGATTTTGAAAAATTTACAGTATCTTGGGAATTTGTTCTGTTTCATATTCCTCTATTAAATCTATCCAAAAAAAGATACTTATTTTTAATAGCATTGTTTAAGCTGATAAAAATATATATATAACAACACAAAACTGGATCAATAGAAACAAGTTATACTGGACTTGCTTGAAGGAGACAGCACTTGTATTTAACAAATTAAGCCCGACCTACATTTCTAAAGAATTGCTGGCAAAAAAATCCAATGTATTTTATGAACAGAAGACTTATCTATATTTTTCCTTCTATATTAAATTATTTAAATATTGGCATGCAGCACTTTTGTCAGGGCCAGACTTATGGACAGGCAAACTAGGCAACCACCTAGAGTGTCATACTTTTAGGGGCACTCTTTCACTATTTATTTATTTATTTATTTATTTATTTATTTATTTATATTCTAGAGCAATGTTTCTTTGCTCAAAAAAACATATATAAAAAAGTGTCCCAGACAAAACAAAATGTGCCCATGGCACATCATGTACTCCAGGGGGACAGTGCTTAAGTTGCCTTAACAACATTCAAGTCAGTTTATGTCAGGTTAAGTTAAATGCTGCAGTGTCATGGTAGCAGAGACCTTACAACATTCAAATGTAGGTGCAAAGCTGTATGAAGATCTTTCTTTTTTTTCTTTTTTCTTTACAAATAAATAAAATGTGTGACTTTCTGTAGAATTCTGGACATGAGTGGAATGGAGTGACGAGTTAAGTGTTATTTCTATGTTTATGCTGGTAGTGATTAACCAAATATTTTGGGCAATATTTCTGCCTTCTTGTGGAAGGTTGAGGTGAGGGGAATGGTGCAGTGAGATATATGCTACGACAATTATTACAATATTGTTGTAAGTGATTAACCAGATATTTTGGCAATATTTCTGGCTCTGTGATTTTTGTCGACACGAATTGAGATGAATGGCATGGAGATATAAGGCTATTATTACTTTCACAATGATTCTGGCAGCAATCAACCAGATAGTTTTGTCAATATTTCTCTGGCTTGTGATTTATGTGAAGCAACTTGGATTAAAATACTTTAATGTGTGGCAACTTATTTGTGTAGACTGTGGAGGTAAAAAAAACATTCCATAGCCATCAGACATTGTGGATAGTACTGTTCTCTAGGAGTTGGAGTTGGTTAGATGAAAGTAACAGACCCTGTTGTCATTTATTCAGCTTAAATGGTTACTCTGTGGATTTCCATGACTAGTGTGCATTTGTGAAAAGAGAGATGGACTACTTTACTGAAATGGACACCTGATATGCGCAGACAGAGGAGACATAATTACTGTGGTTGTCTTCTGTGGAGGAATGCTGCCTGTTATTATTTTACCTTTGCAGGACCAATGTGATTATGTGAGGCAACAAGAAATATTGTAATGCATGGAAAATGTTTATTTGTAACAAAGGTGAAATACATTACACAGTAATCTTCATTTATCCCAATCAGATGTTTGAATTGTACATGTAAGTGGATATAACTGCTTGCTGGGGATTGTCTGGCTGAAAGTTCCTGATCCTGTTGCCACTTGCTCAGTTTAGCAGTCATTCTGAGCTTAGTACTCACCTCTGCCCTGAATCCAACCTAGTCTAAAACCAGCCCCACTGATAGGTGTAAAGAGAAGTGTTGAGGGATGGGGACAATGTCATTACGTCCATACCATTCCTCTCAAACTCCAGAGGTGGTATATCTTGTGCTGGGCTGGAGATAGTGTGATCATTACTTTTTTACTTTCTCATAAACTTCAGTGGGGCGTATCGAGGGTCACTGCAGCTTGTACAGGAGCAATGTACTATCTCCAGAAGTAACAAGTTGAAAACATTATTATAATTATTTATTTTCATTTTCCTCACAGTCAAACATCTAATGCATATACAGGGGGCTATTTATAGGGGGGCGGAGTAAATAAGCATATTATTTATATATGTCTGACAGCAAATATGTTATGTTCTTTTTTTTTCAGTTTTATCCCAGTCTGACATCAGCATGGTGCACAGAAATTATCTGTATTTTGGGGGTAACAGGTGAAGAGGCATGCTGTATATAAATATGATACAGCATCTTGAAATATATATATATATATATATATATATATATATATATATATATATATATATATATATATATATAAATATATATAGGGCAGGGGTGTAGCCAGGATTTTCAGATTTGTACTCACAGCTCCCAGACTACTGCATCCACCCAAAAGCCACACCCACATCAGCACATTGCTGTCTGCCCACTCCCTTAAACTGCCAAGTCACGCCCCTTTCACAATGCTGCTCTCTAAATGGAACACTGACAAATGTACTACAGAATGGTAATTACTTAAGTCACGCCCCTTTCACAATGCTGCTCTCTAAATGGAACACTGACAAATGTACTACAGAATGGTAATTACTTGCATGATGAAAGAGCATGAACATTTCATTCCTAAAGCATATCTTCATGGGTTATAAAACAAAATACCTTCCCATTTAAATTTTTGCAGACTTCGTCCCAGTTGAGCTGCACCCCATTGTCTGAGTGGAAAACCTTAAAAATAGATCTAAATAATGATCTATTTTTCTGGTGGAAGAAAAGCTCTTTGAACTGATGTGTCTAGTTGACGTCCCAGGAATACAATCCTGTGTGAGGGAGTGAAAAAAAGACTTTTGAACATTCTTTTGGAATTCCACCTTGTATAAAAGATCTTTCATCCAAGAAAAATATTTCTTACACCTTGAAACAAATGCTGCAAACATAAACAAGTCATCTAAATATGGAAAAATGTAAATACCTTGTAGCCTGCAATGAACTATAATTATAGCGAGACATGTTGTAAACACTCTTTTGCAGGGGATAGTTCAAAGGGTGAGGCAGAGAACTAATAATGTGATCCAGACACACAAAACCTCAAGAACCATCTGAAGGCTGGATGAATAGGGATGAGATGAAGAACAGGTGGAAACAAAAGAGAATATGGGAAAAAAGGTAAGATGCCCTGGAAAGGATGAATTTCCTCCTACTGGCATCTGTGTGACTTTGAATGATTTTCAGAACCCATTTGTCTGAAAGAATCTGTTGCCAAAGAGAAAAACAGAGATTCAGACTTTCTGGGAAAAAAAGGGCCCTGAGTGTGAGGGGGTCACAAGGTCTCTTGAACCAAACCCGCTGGACTGTCCTTGGCTTTGGGAGATTCAAGACTTTTATTTGGATTCCCCTTGCCATTTCTTCTTAAATGTCATTACATTTTGCTGCAGACATAGATGGGTGCCTCTGCTGTGGCCATTTGTTGTACGTCAGACCACTCATCTTTTACCCCAGATCCCTCTGGTGTAGCACCTGCAACCACTATTGACCAGGGGTTAACCACACCCTCTGCAGCTGTTGGAGTTCCCTCGGTAGGCAACAAGAGAATGCTGTCAAGATTATTTCATCAGTTGTTGCCAAAAATGGATGAGAAGATAGAAAATCCCTTGTATAATTTGGAAAAGAAGCTCTGAAAAACCTTAAGAGTCCCTGGATCAGCTTGCTCCTTTCATCACACCTTTTGATCATCTCTGTAGCAGACAAGCCAAAGACTAAATTTCTATCGAATGGAGAATTTAAAATCTCAATTTTATCAAAATCAGGGAGGTTCTGAGAATGCAGCCATGTAAACTTCCTTAAAACAGTACCAGTGGTACTCAACTCTGGAAGAAATATCAACAGAGTCATACACACACTGCAAACAATGAGTAGTGACTTGTGCAACAGAAGAAACGTAAGTTATTTAAAGCAGATTTATCCTCACAAGAAGAAACTGCAGATAAAGCATTCCTCATACTTTCACAATTTGTCAAAACAAACTTTTAACAAATGCTCCTGGCAATTAAAAATTTTGAAAATCAAAGTTGCTGAAGTATACACTTTTTCCACATACCTATCAATAATTGTCCCATCCTTATTAGAAAGAGTAGGATTGGAATTAACTAAATGCTTAGCATCAGTGAAATCAACTAAAGCTATAGCTGCTCGGCTTGTCCAGGTTTGGAAATGGTGTATAAAATTGAAAAGACTAGGGAACTTTATACATCCTATTTGCTTTTTAGGGGTAGCTGACTGACTATCAAGAAAATTGCAGGAAGTAACACACATATCCCCAAGAGCAGACAGAACAGGAGGAATGGTGTAAACTCTAGAAAGTCCTTCTGTAACAACTCATAGTATTTTATGAGGAATTGAGAAACCACAATGTTCTCCCACTGAAAACACTGGAACACTCTAGCAATAGTCTCAGAGACAGGGAAACCCCCCACAGGACAAATTAGAGACTGAATTCTCCTCTGAGTTTGCATTAGAAATCTGAGGAAAACGCACTGTATCTCTCCCTGCATCTTCCTGCTCAGATTCAGAATCTTGAATCTCTTAAGGAAAAGAGGAATCCCCCCTTCTTTTAACAAAAACTACTTTACAAGAAGGAGCAATTGCCCAAGTTAAGCTCTGAGCTATACATAATAAACTACTCTGTCCAAAGAAATTTGAGGAGGGTTACATAAATGCTTGGTTTTCTTTTTTTTTTTTTTTTTTTTTGGACTGGGCAAAATGGGGCAGCCATGCTACTAACGGCAGCAGTTGCTTCCCCAGGACATTCTGACACAACAGGAAAGCCTTCCCTGTTCCGTCCCCCAGGACCAACAACAGTGGCTCTCCCTTGGTCACTGAGAGGGCTCCAGCAGCTGCAGAGGATGTGGCAAACCTCTGGTCCATATTGGCTGTAAATGCTACACCAGAGGAATCCAGGATAAAAGATGAGTCATCTGCGGTACAACAAATGGCCACAGCAGAGTCACCCACCTGTTTCTGAGGCAAATTGCTAGCCTGCTATGGTTACAATGGCTGTTTGTGTAACTTTTTCTTTTTTGTGGCTAGAAGGAGGAGGAGGATTGACTGAGGGATTATTAGTCTGTTCCATGGTCAGACGGTGTCCCTTTCCCAGGGAAGATGAGGAGCAATTGCCAGTAAATTTTTTTTACAGAAAAAACACAGTAAAAAAAGCATTTTATAACACTATATCAACCACACTAAGGAAAAATATACAAAATGCTTCACAAAAATAAGTTTACAGTTAGTTTACACTATGATAGAATAAAATGAGTGCTCCATTTAAGTGTTATAAGCTCGAGGCAGTCTGTTAAATCACAACACTCCTAGCTTTAGAATAATTCTCCTGAATGCTATAGTTTTAACAGAACAAGATCTCCCGTGTATGCTCAAATTTCTATATTAACAAATTAATATTTGTTAACTTTGACTATATAATATGGATAATAAAAAGTGATACACTGCCAATGTTCATGAACTTGTTTTCAATACTGTAATATGTTATCTCTATAAATAGTGTCATATATGAAACAGATTGAAATATAGAGAAATAAAAAACACTGTGAAAAAGGATTTGCTCAATAGACTACCTCATTAGCAAAATAACTAAATAAAAGTATAGAAGATCTGCAGTGCAGCAGATTACAAACTTAAGCAACAATGAACCATGTTGTGTAGCTGGCATAAACCAGAAAAACAACTATGAACAGTATAAAATCTATACATATTCCAAATATTTGTTTTAACAAGTTTTATGATACTAAAGTCAGGATCCCTATATAAAAGCTGCTAAACAAATTCGGGAAGCAACAGATGTCAATTAAAAATGCTCAGAAATTACCAGTTAAAAACACAAAAAAAATTTTCCAGACTGCGAAAACGTGCTACATTTCTTTGAAAACATTCAGCATATAGCCAGAATCAACAGCAATGCCTGCATTTGTGAGAATATATTTTGTTTGTTACACCTGATGGACATCTGTCATTAACAATGTGGCAGCACAGGCATACCTACTGCACATGTTATTTAACCTATAGACTATTGGACATTAATGTCAAGAAAAAAATATTATTGCTTTGGCACTTAATATAACATTATAATTTCACAGCAAAAATTGTATATATGTATCTCTCTCTCTCTCTCTCTATATATATATATACACACACCCACACACACACACACACACACATATATATATATATATATATATATATATATATATACATATACACACACACACACACACACACACACACACACACATATATATATATATACATACACACACACACACATACTCACAGCCCCATTTTCCTATTTTTAGACATGGGGTCGGGGTGTCACTTCACCTGTGACAATTATCTAGAGCCAAGGTTTACACTGCTGAGTGGCTAGCCCTGCTACCGCACGTCTTCCACATCATACATTTGCATGCATACTCACACTTATGGCCAATTTAGAGTGTCCAATTCACCTACTGCATGTCTTTGGAATGCGGGAGGAAACTGAAGCACCCACAGGTAACCCTAAATTCACAACATCAAGCAGAGTGGACTAGCACATGCCCATGTTAACTACTGTGACTGGATATCTGTGGCCTTCATCCATGTGGACTGTACTGGCAACAGAAAACATACTTCAGGAGCCAACCTTGCACATGATAAACTGCAAAATCTCATGCAGTGAACTCCTACACAAGTTCCCTAGACTTTAGAACTGGACTGTGTTTAACCAACAATTCCCCATAATACATCTTTACATTCCAACCTGGGATACACCCTACACCTTCCAATACCTAGCCACACTTCTACTGAGACTGACATTAATCAGCTTAAACAAAATATTTGTAGTTAGTAAAAATAAATCATTTATCTTACATTAGTAATGTCCACTAAAAATACTTTACTTAAAAATGAAAGTTCATTTTAAGCAGAAGAGCTTCTGAATAGTTTTAATATATTTCACTTTTTCATTTGAGAAGAAACTATTCTGTCCACATTTGCATACAAATAATTTAGAACAATGACTACCTTAAAAATATAACTACAAGCCACTGCTCTGGCACCTGCATAAACCCAATCCTCCATTTAGCCTTTGTTTTTTTTTTCTTCCTCACAACGTACTGCAGTCTTAATGTTATACAATTCTATCTCATCTTTGCCTCTTCCCTCTCCCTGCTATGGCTGATTTACCGTTGGAAGAATATTTTAACACTGCATAAAATAAGGGGATATCTTTTTTGTATGTCCACATCGGTGTTTAGTGCCACTGCAATGATACTAGTATACCTGCAACACATACTATGCAACTTCCTCAATATGTATGAATGCACCTTTCCAAATTTTTACTACGCCATTATTAATTTTATATCCATGTTTACTGTCAATGCAGCATGAAACCTTCAATACGTACTATGAAATCTTTATAATATATGCGATTGCTCCTACGGGTATATAAATTCAGCTTATATGAAAGTTTTCATATTTTGTTCTGCCAAGGCTGTTTTGGAAATGAAAAATAAATACATAAAAAGTGCAGTACAGTCCATAAATGTCAAGAGACTTGACACATTCATAACCATTAACCTAAGTATGTTCCTGGCATATTAACTACAGTGCAAAACATCACGTCTTGTGTCTGGCCCTGACCTGACAAAATTCCTGTTCACAAATGTCGGGCAGCCAAAGTAACTGCCTGAGAATTTCAGCTATCATTTTTCACACAAGATACTGCACATGGCATCATCTCCTATAGCTCAAAACTGTATATATTTAAATAACTGATAATAAGTATTGTATACTGGGAACAGCAGTTGAGAGACCAAAACAGAAAGTGCACAACAGTTACAAGACTTTCGAGGAACTGATCTGAAATAATAATGATAAAAAAAAAAAACGCGTTTTGGGAGCAAATCAGCGCCACCAGCCGGTACAAAGTGTACAGAATATATTAATTCTGTAAAAGGCTGCATGTGCTGAACCACGTTTAAAGTCTTACAGAAAAAACATCTTTACAAATCCCTTACCTGCAAAATGCAGTCGCTGACATTACAGACGTGTCACCTTCTCCATGGATGAAAGGAAAGCTGTAACAAAGAACCATGACGTCGGCTGAATTTCAAACCTTTCTCCCTATCTTCCAGACTGTGCTAATTGGACAATTATCACTCATTAACTAAAAAATGCTAATCATGCAAATGCTCAATGAGCTGCAAATTACTATGCAGTCTCAACCAAGGCATTTGCATGTGCTATTTTATCACTTTATTTTATTTATTTTCTTAACTTAAAGTTTTTCTCTCCTGGGTCCTAGTGTCTGCCAGATTCTACCCCATTCCACAAAAACTGTACTGAAGTGCGTACAGTGCGTATGCCTCCCGACGTTCCTGCTGTGTAAAACTAACTGGAATGATGTGTTCAGTTGAAAAACTGCAGATTTAAGGTGGAAAGTTTTGAAAGAGAAATTGTTTGAGTGCAAAAAAAAAATCAAAAAAATGTTTAACATCAGGATCTAGGCATACAACATCAGGGGGATATATTTCCATAAGAACAAGATATCTGATTAAGGTCAGAAGCCAAAAATGTAAGAAATGGAAGAGAGTTTGAACTACAACTTTGAAAACTAAAATAAACAAGCTGGACAAACAAATTAAGCATAGTGAGAGACAAGATAAAGAAAAAATTGAAGAAAATTTATAAAGATATTCAGCATAATAGGAAAGCCTTTTATAGATACATACGATGTGGAAGAAGTAAAGACATACAAATTGATAAACTGTGTGCAAAGTATAAGATTTATACTCAGACATAACAGATTATAGATATACTTACAAAATCGTATGTAGAACAGTTTGGCTGCACAAAGAGGGTGATAATTTGTCCTAGTGGCATTCAGGTAACCTCAGTTACTGGAATCAAATTAGATTATATTGAATAAGAATTGCACATGGAGGAGACAAAATTAGTAATAATTACCTGGGAATACTTCAGCAATAACTTTCAGTACCATTACATCTATTATTGAGTCTATATCATATAACCGAAGAGGCATTTCAGCGAACACCTCTTCATCGACAAATACACAGAGATCGCACAAAACCACGAATGCTGACATCAGCGATTTCTTTCCCTGGGAAAGAAATCGCTTGCCTCAAAACATAAACACATCATTACAAACTTGACAAAGTGGGGGGCTGTGCCCTCCACACACCCCCAACTAAATATACCAACTCCGAGATCACATTACAGTGGAGAAAATGGCAAACTTAAAAGGGATGGCCAAGTGATTTCTTTCCCAGGGAAATAAATCACTGATGCCAGCATTTGCAGTCTTGTGTGTTTGCTGTGTATGTGTTGATGAAGATGCGTTCACTGAAATGCCTCTTCAAGTATTTAATATAGACCCCTATTTTTACTAGGTTATATAAATATGGGGAGATTCCTCAAGATTGGAGACATGCGCTTATTAAACCTGTCTTTAAGGGACAGGGGAGTAGGACAAACACAGAGTCATATAAACCCTTAAGTCTACTTTCATGTCATAGAAAAATAATGGTGAAGGCAATACTGGATAAGTTATTTTCAGAATTGGACAGGTTGGGACTTTAAACCATATATCAGCATACATATGTTGAAAACAGAGCTATTACCACATGTAACATGATGTTCTATAACAATATAACAGCTGTGAATGTAAAATTGTGCTGTGATATAATTTAGATAGATGTAACTTCAGCATTTGACAGGGTCATACACAAAACAGTGATCAATAAATTAGAACAACTAGGTACTGATGTACTTTTGATAAGATGGATAGCTGCATGGCTTACAAATAGGACATGGCAAGTATCACACACCAACTGGACAGGTGAAATGAAGTCAGGGTGTCCCACAAGTCTCAGTCCTAGGCCCTTCTTTGTTTAAATTGTATCTTTCAGACCTAACTTTTTCATCTGAGGTGTTCTATAGTCTACATGCAGATTACCTGAAATTGGGTAAACCAATTACATGTGTTACAGATAAGACATGTCTGCAAAACAACTTGACTAAATTGACCGTGTGGGCACAGGAGGATAATATGCTGATAAATACAAAAAAACTAAGCATATGAGATTTGGGACACATAAATTGAAAGGTGAATATTTAATACAGCATGCAGGGATTGAAAATGTAGACTCATTTAAGGACCTGGGTATATGGTTAGATCCAACTATGAGTTTTTCTAATCATATCAACCAATTGGTTAATGATAGTTATAGAACTATAGGTTGTATAAAAAGATTTATAAAGTCTAGGAAATCAGAAATGATGAAATGTTTGTTAGTTACATTAGGCCCAAACTTGAATATGGAATAACAATATGGAAAACTCATAAGAAAACAAGCATGAGTAAACTGGAAAGAGTACAGTGGAATCTTACCAAAGGCATTCATGGATGTGAAAATTTAAGTTATTATGAAAGACTTAAATATCTGAACTTGTACAGTGTCTCTTATAGATATCTAAGAGGAGATCTTATTCAGTTATATAGGGCATTTAGAGACAACTACCTCTGGAAATGTTTGGGGTTATCAAAAAGTAGCAGAGAATCATCAGACATCCTATGTAGAAGATTCTATAGGAATGAGAACTGTACAAATTAGTTATCTGAAAGAGCAGTTGATGCATGGAACAGACTACCAAATTACATTAAGGCAAGTACTAGTTTAGATATTTTTAAGAACAGCCTGGATACTTATTATGGGAACAAGCGTTTTGGTATATTGACAGGCTAGAAGGGCATTAAGGCCAATGCTTGAAATATCGTATGTACTGTATATATATATATATATATATATATATATGTGTGTGTGTATGTATGTAAATTACTGCATGACTGCAGCTGTTATCTCTCTGTACAAGGGCAGGCCATCTACCAACCATGGTAACTACCGACTTATACGTCTGACTAGTCTCATATGTATAGCTGTAGAAAAAATTTTCAGGATGTGATAAATAATAACATTGAAAACATTCACACCCTGCACCTAACCGAGCTTGATTTAGTCAAGAGCAGGTCATGCCTGCTCAACTTGGTGGACTTTAAGAAAGTCATTAAAGCAATGGATGAGGGCAAAATGGTGCATATGGCCTACCTTGACCTGCCAAGGCATTATACATCATACCTACTCGAGCACTGTAGACAACCTCATTAGATTAGGTGTAAACTCCTGCATCACCCAGTAGACAATCAGCTGGCTTACAGATAAGTCCCAAGAAGTCTGCAAAAAAGTCAGTCACTAGCAGAATCAGCAAGTGCTTGGTGCTAGGCCAGCTCCTTTCTGGCATCAGGATGGTGCATTAGTGCAGCGGTAGCATTGTCACCTCACAGTAAGAGGTCCTCCAGTTCGATTCTTGGCTGGAGTGCCTTCTGTGTTCAGTCTGCATGTCCTCCCTGTGTTCATCTGGGTTTTCTCTGGGTATACTGGTTTCCTCCCACGTTACAAAGACATGCATCTGGAGTGTTTCCCCTGGGCCTCTTCTGAAAATTGGTTTTGTTCCAAGTCAGACTTTTCCAGCAAACAAATATTACATAAATGAATAAATAAGTAAATAAATAAATGAATTCTTCTCTGAAGTAAAGCCTAGTGTCGCTGGCCTCTGGATGACCAAGTTCACAGGTGATTGCAAGCTAGACACATTCATAGAATCCCCCAAAGACATAGATACTCTCCAAGATGACCTGATATAAACTATTAACTGGTGCCAGAGTCACAGCCTAAAATTCAGTGCCAAGAAATGTATAATAGTAACCTTGGGTAAGATAGCCATTCCAGGAGTGGGCTTTTGTGCATTCAGTATTTAACACTGTCATTTAGTAAAGGTAGGGTCTGCTGCCATACAGGAGGCAGTCAAGGTGGATAAGTAATGCATTCTGTCCAAGGTAGGCAGTATTTGTCAAATCAGTGCATGTTCTTTCATCTGTTGTCTGAGGGATATGAACTGAGATGTCTTTATAATAAACAACTTTACTTTCACTGTATTAAGTGACATGGGAGCATTCAGAAACACCATTAGTGGTTTCTTGGAATTAAAACAGAAAGGGATATTTACATAAACACAAGGTATAAAAAAACAAATGAAAATTGGCCACTTTAGAAAGAAAAAGAAGTAACAGGCATTGATAATACTGCTCTGTGTGATTGTTCCTATTTCTTTTTTAAGTTGTCATTGAAAAGTAACAAATGATAATTAAACAAAGAAAACAGGCTGTATATGAAAACACATGTAAAGGCAATGCACTGACAGGAGGTTAGAGGCTATGATGTAGTATTTTAAAGCCAAACACTGCACTGTGGGATACCTAGAGGTAGACTAGAAAATCAAGATGCTGGACTGCATGTGGGCAGCCTCTGAAATTACATTTAAAAATATAAAAAAAGTATATAGAGTCCAAAAGTGGTGTTAAAATATAGAAAACATCAATACCTGATGAAATAAACATGTCTTTTCAGTCTGCAGGTGCAGTTCTCCTTTAAGTATTTAAACAGCAATGATTTTGGTTTGCCATTTTCTATCAGTCATAGTCAGTCAACCATGAAATGTTTGGATGTTTCTGTGAGTAAAACTCCTGATGGGAGTTTAAGTACTACTCTGTTTAGGACATTCTTTACTAAACATTCTTTCATGTTATTTTCCAGTTGCCATCCTATTCATAACAACAACATTCCTTATTCTTAGTTGTTACATCGGAAGAGAATTTATAGTGAGCAATCTGAGTTTAATAAGGAGAGTGTGCTGCTTGAGGAAACGTTTATCCTTAGGGGTTATCCTAAACAGGTCTTTTTTTTTCAGCTAAGGAAAGGACAAAATTTAATACCAGCGGTGACTAGTTAAGCTTCATCTTTTGATGTTAAAAAGTTGAGATTGATTTAAGTTCAAATACTTTTAAAATTAAATCCATTGATCAGAAACAGTGGCATGTTTTTGAGGAGTGCTATTTTTTTGTTACAGTCTTGTTTCATGTGTTATAGAAGGGGTAGAAATTTGGGACAATTTTAGTCTAAATATAAAAGATACAATTTTAATATCGTTAGTGCTGTGGGTGAACTAGCGGGTCGTTCCTTGTGGGAATTGTACTTATTGTACATTTAGAAGTAAGACAATTTTTTTTTACATCTGACAACAGTGACAGAGTTTTTAAAATCAAACGTTATCGCATGTACTGCACAATGGGTCATTTATCAAGTGGTCTGTTCCCACAGGGCTTTTAATGTAGGACAGACAAAATGCATAGAAAATGAAAATTTCCTTACATCTAATCGATTTATGTTACAGTAGAGATAGGAGTGCTCTATATAAACCTTTGATAAAACATCATGTTTTATATTCATCAGTATTGATAGAGCTATGTAGACACACCAACAGTTCACAATAGAAAGAAATTCTGGATAAGTAGAAACATCAATGGATAATTAATTCGAGTCATGTTTAGTTCTGGTTTAAATGAATGCTTACGATGTAATATTTAACATTCATATTTGCAGTTTTTCCTTTGGCCACTTGATGACAGTGCTTTTCAATGTGATAATATTTGTATTTTATTTATTTATATATATTTTTTAACATCTGTAGACTGGGAAAGTCTGACTAGGACAGACCCTATTTTCAGAGGAGGCCCGGGGAAAAAATCTCCAGACGCATGTCTTTTCTTCTTTCATTATACACAAAAATGATTAATGAAAGAAATATATTTGTATATAATGAAAGAAAAATTGTTCTTTGTATGATTTCTTGTTATTATCATGATTTATTTATGACAGTATATTTTCTTTTTATTTATTATGATACCACAGTACAAGGGCAAAATGATTGACTTCAAAAATTGGCTAAGCTTCTGGTGTCATTCTAAGGGGATCCAGTATCTGTCTGCCTGGGATGACATGATTAACAGACCACGATGCTTTTCCAGAAATGGCCTGCACCTATCACCCTTGGTATTCCGGATACTGGATAAGGCTCTTGCCACCCCTATAGTGCCTTTTTAGGCAAGGTTCAAATGACAAATTCACCACTGTAACAGGTACAAGCAAGCAAAATCTGAAGATAATGCTACTCAATGCTAGAAGTCTAAACCTCAAAATGCATTCACTCAAGGCACTCCTTGAAATGGAGAACATCGGCATCTATGCAGTGACAGAGACCTGGTTCAAGGCTCCAGAGAGCACCCCTGCATTACTAGGCTATAATTCATACCACACAGTTCGGCCACCTAACCTGGAGCGAAACACTAAAGATGAAGGCATGTCCATATTCATTAAGGATATCCACACCTCCAGGCTAGTTGCTCAGCATAAGGCATCCGAGATTATTCAAGTGCAACTAACTCTGGGCAAGACTGCAATCCAAATTGTAACTCGCTACAGATCACCCACCATGTTCCAGGATTCCCACTCCTCATTTCTTGATACACTGGAAAATATTAGGGTACAACCCAACATCCTAATAATGGGTGATTTCAACTATCCCACCATTAACTGGGAAAACTACTCATGTACCAACTCTTTTGCTCAACGTTTTCTGGAATTCATAAATTCCAATGCCTTGTATCAACTTATCCACACCCCCACCAGGGGCAATAATATCCTAGATATGGTCATTACCAACATGGGTGACCAGTGTTCCACACCAGAGGTCAGTTTCTCATTGGTCAGATCCGACCACAAGCTAATCACCCTAGACATCCACATCCTGCCCCCACCCCCAATTAGGGAAACCACCGTAAAAAATGTCTCCAAAGCCAACTTCATGCTTCTTAAGACAGAAGTGGCAAACTTCATGACACCCATGCAGATGGACAATAGAGGTGTGACTGCTGAATCCTACACAAATGCACTTTATAAGCACTTACACAAATGCATGGATCATGCTATCCCTAACAGAACCAAGATGCTATCCTCCAAAAAAAGGAAGCCAATCTGGTGGTCCCCTGCCATAAACAAACTCTACAACAGAAGAAAGAAACTGTTGCAAAAAAAGAGTAAAATCCCATGACTGGAGTAAGAAGCTGAGATCCCTCATAAAATCCACCAAAGCTAGTTATGAAAACAAAATTGCCACTGATTCTAAAGACAACCACAAAGCATTCTATAGCCATGTCAAGAATCTCAAGGGCAACACTCAGGTCTGCTCGGAGTTACAGCACAATGGCACTAAATATACAGAACCAACTGATATTGAAACATGCTGGCAGATAGGTTCAGTGCTAACTTTACCCCTGCTCACCCCCTAAAGGGCCCATCTCTATACCGGAAGAATGCAAAGTTCCTGTAATCATGGCTGCACAGGTAAAAACCACACTCTCCAAAGCCAAGAACACAGCATCCATGGGACATGACAACATCCCAGGCTGCATTCTACATGAACTACAGAATGAACTGGCACCCCACCTAAGCACCATGTTCAATCATAGCCTCACCTCAGGCTTTGTGCCCACTGAATGGTGCACAGTGACGGTTATCCCACTCCATAAAGGAGGAGCCACCACGGACCCTGGGAACTACCTCCCCATTTGCCTAATGAGCCTAGTCTGTAAGGCCATGGAACATATCATCATGAAACTTATAAACAAAGACATTGGTAATCTCCAAACTCTGGACCCACCCAGTTCAGGTTTGTAAAAGGCAGATTATGTCTCCTAAACCTGATAGACTTCTTTGAAGCAGTCACCAAAGCCGTAGACGAGGGTAAGGTGGTTCACACAGCCTATCTAGATCTCGCCAAGAATTTTGACACCATGCCCCACTCTGGAAATATAACTCATTAAACTAGGTATAAATCCCTATGTCACAAGATGGGTTGCCAACTGGCTCACTGACAGAACCCACACTGTAAAAGTAGAAGACTCCAACTCCGACTTCAGACCAGTGACAAGTGGAGTACCACAGAGTTCAGTCCTGGGTCCTCTCAGGTTTGGTATCTACTTTTCTGAAGTAAAGGCTAACACAGAAAGTCTTTGGCTAATGAAGTTCGCAGATGACTGCAAACTAGGAGCCATAATCGAAATGCCTAATGATGTAGATATCCTACAAAAGGGCCTCACTGAGACAGATGCCTGGTGTCAAAGCCATGGCCTCAAGCTCAATGCCAAAAAGTGCATTGTCATCCCCTTTGGTAAAAACTCTGTACCCATGAGTTATAACATAGGTGGTAGTCTACTTAACACCGAAAGTGTCATAAGAAACCTTGGGACACAGGTGGACAGTAGTCTCTCCTTTGTTAATCACATTGCCACAGTAGTCAGGAAATCCTTCTATGTGGCACACCTCATCACAAAAGGTTTCTCATCCAGGAAAAAAGAGGTCTTTGCTCCCTCTACTCATCACTCAGTACACCCATTATAGAGTACAATGCCCCTTTTGGTATGTGCCTCACAAGACATCTACAACAACTGGAAAGGCCATAGAAATACCTCACAAAGAGGATTACCAGCCTCAAACAGATGCCCTATGCAGACTGTCTCAAAAAACTCCAGCTTTACTCCGTCGCATATCGCCTACTCAGAGGCGATCTCTGCCTAACATACAAAGCTATGTCAAACCCAGAGCTGTTGGACAAGCTCTACTTAAATAAATCCCAATCCCTCTGAGCTACACACTCTAGGGACCTAAATCTTGTCACCACAATAAACAGAACATGCTGGAGGGATAGATTCCTGTCCTAGAGACTTCCCATACTCTGGAACAAACTACCTATCTATATCAAACAAAGCTCCTCATTAGCACTCTTCAAGAAAAATCTTGATGATTGGATGGGAAATAGGAAATTCATCCTGTGGATCACCTCTGTGGCTCTGCTAGACAGGGGCACAAGAGAATAATTTTCTTGGCTGGCAAAAGCCAGCGTACCTTTTTGGCTAGGCTTATATAGGCCCTAGGGCCAATAGCCTAGTACCTGCCTATGAACTTATTATAGTCTAAGACTACTTATTTAATGTAAGGGATGATATTCACACTGATGATGCTGTGTTTAGCAGCAAAACTGTGGTCTGTGTGTGTTTTATAGATTGTCTTAGGGTATTAAAGCATTTTTCAGCACTTATTCCTGGGTGCTGGATTTTTTTTGTGTGGCTGTATCATACTATTTCTTTATCTATGCACAGAGAACTCCATGCAGCTTGTTGGTAAGTTTG
This sequence comes from Protopterus annectens, assembly GCF_019279795.1. Classification (NCBI taxonomy): domain Eukaryota; kingdom Metazoa; phylum Chordata; order Ceratodontiformes; family Protopteridae; genus Protopterus; species Protopterus annectens. The sequence continues at coordinate 1,784,345,399 of NC_056744.1, read as the reverse complement.
AGTGATAAAAATAAAGATTATAATGTATCATGTGATTTTTGTTTTCTCTGTAACCACACCCATAAAATGATGTCATGTTAAATACTGGCCAAACATTTGCATAAAACTGCAAAAGGATTATGGGTAGCAACAAACAACTTATCTCTTTAGAGGAACAGTTTTTTTAATTACTAAATTTTCAGTGCAAGGTATCCACCTGCAGGAACTAATTGATAATTTCTCTTTTTTAGAAGATGAAACTCCAGCTGATGAATTCATCATGGAAATAATGCAGCTTGTTTATTATAGGTTCATAGGTAGGTACTAGGCTATCTACCCAAAGGCATTTATAAGCCTAGCCAGAATGTGTTGGCTTTCACCGCCCCCTTAGATTAGTTCCCTGTGCTTCTGTCCAGCAATTTAGGTACTGAGAGATTATGGGTTTAGTCTTTCATGATGCCATGTCAGGGATTTGCAGCTCTGCAAAAAAATAATCAGGTGGTCATCTTTATAAAAAATAAAATGCAAGAACAACACATTTTTTGCATTAAAAAGCTATAAAATTTCGTATTATGTATGATAATGGAGCTATACCCAATTCCAGACATTTGTTACTTACACTTACTCTAGAACATTTCCAGTACTCTTTAACCAGTGTTTCCTAGGTTGCCCCTGCAAAGGTATATTTGTGTCTATTGGACTTACCTAGTAAACAAAATATATATTGTATCTTTAATCATAGTAATCATTCTGGTAGTTAATTTAAAAGAGTTAGACTTTGGGAATAAAAGGATTTTTATAGCATTTTTACTGTTATTATTATTATTAGTGGTAGTTATAGTAGTATTTTATATTACTGTTGTTATATCAGTGCAATAATATTAGAACATCTATGGGTCACTAAAGAGAGCCAGCTGTTATTGTCATCATATACCTAGCACTGTGCAATTATTCTGTGAAGGGAAGCACCCGACATAATAATAATATATTAATATTATTATTACTGTTGTTACAACAATAGTACATCTGTAAGTCACTAATCCATGCCAGTCGTTTATGTGATCAGACATATGATACTATATCATTAGTCTGTGGAAGGCAGCATCTAATTATAATATGCTGCCTGTTCTTAATTGCAATTACAGCACTGCGCTGAACTAAACAGAGTAAAAAAACACAAAAATGCAGATTGCCAACCAACTGCCACTAACCCAGCACATAACAAATTTAGTTAGTATTAAACATAAATTTCACTGCTCCGTCTAAATAGATATAACTGCACATTTGTTTGAGAAACTGGTAGTTAACAGCATTCAAAATTGATTTTGCTGCTAAACAGGTTAGGAAACATGGTTCTAGGCCCGTTCTGTCTTGCACACTATAAAAACAAATTAAAAAAAATACAAACAAACAAAAAATGACATATGACTCATCTTGATGAGTGTATGGTTAATAGAAAGTTCACCCCGGGGATCATTCCAGTGGCTCTACTTGAAAGAGACACCAGGAACTAATGGTGGCATGATGCCAGGGCACTTCTATGGGCTAGGCTTGTAAAGGCTCCAGGGCCGTTGGTCTACTACACACCTATGAAGCTATGAAAGGAGTGAGTGCGCATGGTTTATACAGCTGGCATATTTACAGTGTATGTAAAATGAACAAAAGGGCTGCACAAAGCTTGGATTATTCACACAGCATATGCATTTTAATAACTGCATGGCAAGAGCTTTTCTATAACTCCATTAATTCATTTTTTACATGAAGGTGGTTATTTATTTGTAGCATGTATATGGACTCAAATGCCCTTTTTCAATAAAGACAAAGACCCAAACTTACAGTCTACAAATATATGAAAACCATAAAGCATTGCTTATGCCTATAAAACAACTAATGAAACAAATGTGTTTAATTACTTTTGTTAAATGAGTGAGTCCTACCTGGCCTATAATCTGTTTTCAGGACATTAGCATAATTAAAATGAAAGCTGCGGTGTAGTATACAGGACTGCCAACATAAGTACTGAACTGACTAGTAGTGGATGGCCCTTATCAGTGTTTTTTCCTTGCTGGCAAAAACTGAAGACAGAGATAGAGTTGTTTGTCAAACAAAATGACTTTTTAGACTGACCACTAGATGTTATCATATTTGAATTGGCCATTTTTACTGATCACAGCTGATCTGTCAAACAGGGAAACAGTGTTTTGCAACTAAATAATGTTCTTATGTTATGCTAGGTATGAGGGGAGCAGTAACTTTACAGAAATATCCGGTGTTATTAAGATAAGCTTGACAGGTACAGTAGATAAAGGTAGCTGTTCTGAAATGTCCAGTGCTATTATGATAAGCTAGGTATGCAAGCAACTTCCTGCAATGCCCAGTGTAATTATGATAAGCTGGATATAAACAAAAAGCTAAATGTTCTGAAATGGTCAGTGCTACTTTAATCAGATGGATATGAATGGCACGGTGATAGCCCTGGAATGCCAAACAAGGCAAACAAGGTTTGCCGTCGACAAGGTTTACACCGTGCTGTTTTCATTATTAGTTTTAAATACATTTATGATTCTACCACTGTGTTTCTCTACTACTGAACATAACATGAAAATTGCATTACAGTGGAATTAAACAGTGGCTGGGTTCTAATAGCCTGCCTGGTCTCATTTATGTGGACAATTATGAAGTCACAGAGGGAGTTATTTTGACATGTTTAGAAGTGGTAAATGATGGGACCTAAGACAGCATATCTTCACTTGAGGAAGGTCATAACACACAAATCTATCAGGGCTTTTTAAGAAGTTAAACCTTAAAATGTAAATTAGTTACTAGGCTTGCAGTCCAGGGAACCATTGAGAAGCCTAGCCCAAATCTCACCTTCCCACAAGCAGTGTCTGTTTAAGTGACTTGCCTAAGGTCAGACAGTATGCAAATGACAGCAGAGGGAATCAAACCCTGTACCACAGGAGCTATAGCTTACAGTCTTAACTCTCTGTGCCAGATGTCAGAATAGTGACCCAGACAGGGGTTGTATATGGTGCCAAATAGGAACTGTAAAAAGAGCAATGTCTCAGTAAAAGAATATGACCAGTTTCATTCATGAGAATGCCACTGGACAGTTACAATGACCAGTTTCATTCACGAGAATGCCACTGGACAGTTACATCAGTGCATAGGCAATGTTTAAAAAGGCATGTCTTTGTACAATAGGTTTTCCGACAAAGTCTGACTCCTTTGGGATGGTAAAAGTAAAAACTTTGTTTTCTTCTTAAGCAATATTATTATCAAGTCATCTGCTTGAGAAACACATTAAATACTAATTATTCTGAATACCTTTAGATACATTTATTAAAGCAAATGATGCCCAAACCTTTCTACTGAATTATATACAATGTGTGGCTGTTATAATCTCGTTTCCATCCTTCACACATTTTACAACTGTTGTATCGTCAGTTTCTTAACATTTCTAGAATGTTACACAGGATAAGATGCATCCAAATGTAGGATTTTGCAGGGTACATTTCTCTCCTGGTCTGATTTATTGTCTAAATTATGGGCGCACTTCACTGCGTCAGAAGTTGGTTAAATGTTGCATAGCCAACAGCTTAGTTAACAACAATCCACTCCAATGAAACTACAAATATAAAAGTTATAGAAATCAATCTTGGTTATTATGGTAGGCGAGCCCTCCATAAGTTGAATAGATGGGGGCTTTGAACCATGGATCCCTTTTATTAAATATAATAATCTTTGAGTTATTTGTAATTTGTGGAAGAAGAATACTTTCTTTGAATCAGAAGTGGTCATCATGTACAAAATCAATTATAGATAAAATATCTTTTATTACTTCTGGCATTAGTGTTGCATCATTAGCATAAATAGTGGAGGATGTCCTTAGATTTACAGTCAGCTGGTTTTAACAAAAATGAAAAACAAAATGCCATTTTACAAAAAAGTTGTTTCACTGAAGATATTGGGGAAATTGTATGAGGTGAGCATTAACAGTGTGTGTGTGTGTGTGTGTGTGTGTGTGTGTGTGTGTGTGTGTGTGTGTGTGTGTGTGTGTGTGTTTGTGCATCCCCGTGTGTGTGTGTTTTTGTGTGCGGGTGTGTGTGACTGTCTGTGTGCGTGTGCGCATGTGTGTCTGTGTGCATGTGTGTGTGTGTGTGTGTGTGTGTGTGTGTGTGTGTGTGTGTGTGTGTGTGTGTGTGTGTGTGTGAACTAGTGTGTCTGTGTGTGTCCGTGTGTGTGTGTGTGTGTGTGTGTGTGTGTGTGTGTGTGTGTGTGTGTGTGTGTGTGTGTGTGTGTGTGTGTGTGTGTGTGTCTGTGTCTGTGTGTGTGTGTGTGTTCTCATGTGTGCATATGTGTGTGTGTGTGTGTGTAAGATCACTGTGATGGAGGCTATTTCCCTTTTCTCCAAGTTGCACCCACCTGAGCTGATTATATTGAGTGCAGCCTTCTGCCTGGGAGTATGTGAGGATTTGTCCCCTCCCTGAAAATGCATTTTTTTTGTTTCAGTGAAGGTGTTCATTTTAATTACTTCCATTTTGTTAGCTTTAAATCAACAAGGGTTCAGATAATTCATGTCTATTGCTATGATTTTCAGTATTTTAGTACTTTTTTCCACCTACGTTCTATCTGCCCACCTGCCTGTCAGCCATCCAGCTACCACCAGTGAGTTTAGCGGCCATCTGTACTCTGCTACTGATGAGTCAGCAGTAAGACAGTGAGAGCTAATCAATGGGGCTATCATTCAGGTAACTGCAGAGGTGGTTTGCTCTCTTGACAACATCTCGGGAATGACAGCATCTAAATTATGCCATAATAATGACAATGGTGGTTAATGTGAGCACCTATGTTACCACAGGGTTACTTAGACCCTCCCCATGGCATGCACATGCTACTACCCACACACTAATGAGGACTACCTTCCCCAACCTTCTAGCACCAAGTTCACAGTGCTTGTTTTAATCATCTCAGTACTTCACTGGCCTCCACTTCTTTGGTGTTGATTGTTGGCCAGAAAGCCCATAGTCCACCTGCCCACAGGAAGCATTAGTGAACATCAGCTGCTCAGCCCCATGCCCTGCTAACTCTTTCAGAACCAGAGCATCTATTTAGACTTGTATTTTCCATATCACAGTTAGGGCTTCATTCTTCAGACAGAGATAACACAACAAAGATGAGACCTCATCAAGCAGAAAGATTTTTAGTTTTAATGTATATTAGCTTCAATCTGAAATAATAGGGACACCACTTTAGTGCTGAATGTGTAGCATTGATTTATTTTATCTAGTTAGTTGTCTTTGTCAGTTGGGTAGGTTGGCCAGTCCAAGGACCCTTATGAGGACCCTACATCCTAGGGATGGGGAATGGCATAATGGGTAATGTAGTTACTTCACAAACAAAATATGTTTGATTCTTACCTTTAAATTTAAAGGGAAATTAATTAGGCTCAAAATGTCCCACAAGGGCATGTTTTAAAATCACATATAAGCTATACAATACAGTGTTTACAAAATATGAACTGTGGCGAATTTTATAATATACAGACAGTTCATATTAGAATAAAGAAAACAAATTTGCAGGTTACAGAAATTGGGATTAGTGAATCAAGGGAAAGCATTGATGAGGTACAGATGATATGCTAAAATGTACAGTTCATGGTTATGCTTTCTGTTTTCCTGGGATCTGTCCATTGTCTCATTTGTCGATGCATGTATTTATTCCTGTCATGTGGTTCACTACTTTTGTCCAAATTCTGGGCAATCTCTAAGGCTTCTTAAGCCTTGAGGAAGTCATTTCCAGGCTACTGGTGACCTTTTCCCCAAAGGTGTTTTTAAAGGGAGGTACAACCAAAATTGTTGGGTCAGAATTAGTTAATCACAGGGCATGTGCTATGTTTTTGAGTGTGTGTGTGTGTGTGTGTGTGTGTGTGTGTGTATATATATATATATATATATGTGTGTGTGTGTGTGTGTATGTGTGTGTGTGTGTGTGTGTGTGTGTGTGTGTGTGTGTGTGTGTGTGTGTGTGTGTGTGTGTGTGTGTGTGTGTGTGTGTGTGTGTGTGTGTGTGTGTGTGTCTGTGTGTGTGTGTGTGTGCTGGGGACACATTATATATGGATATAATATAGTGCCAGGGAAGGACATTCACTCAAAGTTCGAGTATAAGGGTAAAATGGAGAGCCATCAGAAAGTACACAGTAGCCAGATACTTTCCGTAGGGTTGTATAGTAATGTTTTGTTTTCCTCCTTTATTAATCTTGTGGTATATTTCTAAAAGGTTTTCTGAGTTGCCTAAAAGCTTTTCATGTGTATCAAAAAAAAAAAAAAACATTGCGGGTAAACTGTTTGGATTATTATATAATTCATGATTCTTTAGCCATTCCCAAAGAGTTAAGTTGGGCATATCATTTTAGACAAAGATATCTAGAAGCTGTCAGATGGCCTTAAACAGCTGCTAATAAGGCCTACAATTCATAGTACTTATGTATAAATACAATTCCTACAGTTTACAGACTTACACTTGATAATAACAAAATCCATCTGCACAATGCATAGGCCTAAATTACTGCTTTTACTTAATCAAAGCTCCCAGATTACTTTTGAAACAGATGAGTATAATGTGTACTTCTGTGAGCTCATGTGAACCATAAAAATAACGTAGGTTGTTCACATACCTTGTCGGTGCCTCCTTTCTTCAGATTAACATTATAACAAAATAGTTCCAGTAACGTACTGATTGCATCATATATAATTATAAAATATCAAGCAAACAATAAAAGTACTCAAATGGTTTGAGGTATTCTTTGTAATTCCAAGGATATACTGATTTTATTGATCCAGGTGCTTTCCCTGAGCAGAATTTAGCATGCAATTTTTTTTTTAAGATGAACAAATACAAATTAAGACTTCCTGGACAGTGTACTGAAAGTGAACTACAGATCAACGGTGCTGTGTGTTATATTACTTTTATTCAATGCCAGTATTACTGCTTTCTGCTACCTTCTCAGTATCAGTTATTTCTTCAGAAAGACCCTTCAGCCAAAATTAGCTGATGCAAAAATTTAATATATATATATATATATATATATATATATATATATATATATATATATATATATATATATACTCAGAAATAATTCTTTTGTCAGTAACCTTTCATATAGAGGTATGACAGATATTTTGATGTTGGAGTGTTTGATTGTGTGTGTGTGTGTGTGTGTGTGTGTGTGTGTGTGTGTGTGTGTGTGTGTGCGCATGTTTTACTTATACTCCTGAAATGTCATTTAAATATTTCCTTGTCATACCCCATAGAATATGGAACAACATTTGCAGCAGCCAGACTATGTCACATGGTATTATAGGGAGGTCCACATACACCCCGGGGAACAGAACCCAAGCTCATCTCAGTTCATCAGCTGTGCAAAATGCTTTGCCTGAAGAAAGTGCATTATCAACTCACCAGCAAATATAAAACTAACATATGGTATCTCAACTTTCTCTTTGGGTATGTAATACCATTCATTTTCAGCAAAACTGTATCTCGATATGAGGGCTCAGACTTTTATTTATTTATTTATTTTATTTTAAAACAGGAAAACATAGGATTCAATATTCACATAACATCATAGGATTCATCATTCACACACAAAAAAAAAAATAAATAAAAAAATGGAAACTTATTAAAGAGAAATATTCAAAATGACATTAAGCAATATCTAACTCTTCAAAAATATAACATGGCCTTAAGGGTGTCCCTTCTCTTTCACTAACCTGCTGTGTTTTTAAAAAGTACACTAGGCAAGGAAAATGAAAATTAGGGAACTTTGGAAGGTTAAATTCGCTGTAGAAAGGGAACTAACAAAAGGTTAAGGCACGGTGACAAAACATTCTGTAGGTACTTTGCAGAGAGAGAGAGAGCAATGAAAAAAAGCCAACATTCGCTGACAAGGAGGAGGGAAGTAACAGAAGACGTATCAAGTTAAGATGCTAATTAAATTCTTTGCCCAAGTTGTGTCCAAGAAAAGGACAATTGTTTCAGAGTAAGAGAGCAGAATGGATACTTAATGAAGTAAGGGTCAGTGGAGTAACCGACTCCAGGAGGGTGAACTTAGAAACTGCCAGGCAGAAGAAGCGAAGTCAGAAACTTACTGGGCAAACTAGATTCTCAAATGTAATACCACCTGGGCTATCTAATACCCTTCCATTCTTAGACTGCTTTGCCCTGTTATTAAAAAACTACTGGCACATATTTACAATGAATCTTTGTTCTCCAGAAGAGCATGTTTAGTTTCCAGAAAATCCCTAATAACTCTGCTCCCACAAGTAGCCTCTCACAAAGCAGCCTTGGAGTACAGCATGTGAATTGTACACCACTGACAAAAAATTTAGACAAAAGAATTCTCTCACAACTTGTGAGGTATGTTGAATTATGTAGTTTCCTCTACAATAAGCAATATGGGATTGGAAGAGGGTGTAAGGATCATTTATTGTATAACAGATGCCATTTTCAGTGATAAGGTGAAAAGGACCATGTGCAGGAGCCATTTTCCTCAATCTAATCAGAAAATTTGAGTCTAGTAACCACGTGGTGTCACTTGGAAAACAAGAAACTTGAAACAGTCAACTAGTTTAACGTCTGCTGGAAGAACAGTCCCCTCAGTGAAACCTCAAGTGAAATTACAACACAAATAGGAACCTTTAAGAGTCTGCCCTGTTAAAGTTAGTTATAGGGCCTGTGCACTTCTCAGTATTCATCAACAACTAAGCCTTGCCTATCCTGAATTCAAGATTATTATGTACACAGATGTCCTAATTTTACTCAAGGAAGCTAAAAACAAGTACTAATGTACAGGAGACAATATAGACTGAGTTAAATAAGATTTGTGACTAACTAAACAATGCCAGTCTAGTGGTAAACTTTTATAACATGTAAGCCAAGCTTATCTGATACTTTTCCGAGGATAAGTGTTGATGAATTGCTGAGTCAGGGTCAGCCTTAACATGTAGACGAATTGTGTGATCACCTATGGCACTGTGCTTGTAGAGGTGCTCTTTCCCTACTTATTTATTTACTTTTTAGAGCAATGTTTCATTGCTCTAAAAAGTATAAATAAAGTATCCCTTCTTAAAAGAAAATGCACCATCGGAACAATGGGCATTCCAGAGAGATGATGCTCAAGTTGACTTGACATTGATACATCATCTTAAACATCACAAGATCGTAGAAGTACACACCTTGCAATGTTCAAACATAGGTGCAAAGTTTTAATGAGATGTTGAGATCAAAATCAGAGACATTTTGCCCAATAACATCTGGACAAAGATGAGAAGAGGAGGAATGATGCAGTCTCGAGGATGAGTGTCACTTACTATGGTTACAATAATGCTGCTAGCCATAGTCAACCAGATATTTTTCGCAATATTTCTGTTTTTTTTTTATTTGTTTTGGCAATTGGGATGAGGGGAATGGTATAGTGTGAAGTGATACTAATGTTTTTTACAATAATGCTGGCAGTGATGAACCACATATTTTGGGCAATAATTCTGGCTTTGTGACTTGTGAAGGCAGTTAAGATGAGGGGAATAGTGTGGTGAGAAAGTACAGTTGTCTAAGATATTACCATAAGAGTAGCTGTGCTACTTCTCACTGTTGCAGTATTCTTTACTCTTGGGATGTCCTGCTGAGGACAGCTAAACGTTCAGCGAGCAAACCAAAGCCTTTACACCTTCCAGGCTCCATACATGAGATATATCCTATGTGCAAGGTGTAAGGTACATATGTGATGTACAAGTACCTAATCCTCAGAACTGAAGTACCCCAGAAGAACAAGAGCATCCCCAGAGGAAAGTAATAATATGTACATCCAAGAAGGGGGGCATGATGAAGAAGAAGAAGATGAAGAAGATGAGAAAAGCTCCCCTTGGCCAGAAGAAAAACAACAGAAAATAACAGGGGGGAGGAGGGAAGGACAGAATACCGCAACAGTGATCAGTAGGACATCTACTGTTATGGTAAGACCTTACACAACTGTACTGTGTCCTGACTGAAATCACTGGTGCAGCATTCCTTACTCTTGAGAGAGTACAAAAGCTACTGTAAACTATGGGAGGGGGAAACCACAGAAGACCCCTCCAAAAACTCATGGATGGCTCTCCCACCCTGGCCCTAGAAATGAACAGAAGACCAAATAGCTGCTTCCAAGCTGGATCTAATATCAAGACCCTTCACAAAGCACCAGAAGAGGCTACTACCCTGGTAGAGTGAGCAGGAACCGAAGAGGAAAGTTGTTTTCCATGAAAAGAATAGCAAAACGAAATTACCTTATAAATCCATGAGGAGATAGTTTGCTTAAATACTGTCAAAAGCAATTTCCTGGCATGAAAAGAAACAAAAAGCTGCTCAGATTTCCTGATATGTTGTATCTTGTCCAATTAATATCTGAGCTGTCAACGTAAGTTAAACGTGTAAAGGGCTGTCGATGTAAGTTAAACCTGTAAAGGGCTGTCGACGTAAGCTAAAGGCGTAAAGAACCATCTCACCAGGATTCTGTGGTGAATGGAAAAAAAACGGGAGATGAACAGATTGATTCGAGGACAAATCATTAACCAACTTGGGAATAAAATCAAGATTGGTATGAACAGCTACCTTGTTCCTCTGAACAAAACAAAAAAAAAACTGGAACCGCCATGAGTGCTTAAAGTTCAGAGGCCCTCTTGGCAAAAGTAAGAGACACCATCACTAGTCTTCCAAGTGCAATGTTGTACTGAAGAAGAAACTGCATGCTCAAAAGAAGACTGGAACAATTTCTCAAGAACAAAATTAAGGTCCCACAAAAAAGGAATACACTGTCTTAGTGGCTGAATATGAAGGACTCCTTTTAAAAATTGCTTGATTTCAAAAGTAGAAACCAAAGAAGGATTTAGAGGCAGACAAGTAGAAATGGCTGACAAATGAAGTTTAAGCAGATGAATATGCCAAACCAGAATTTAGTAACTCACACAAATAAGAAAGGACCATAAGAAATCCCACAGAAAAGAGTCCAGGTCATGCTTGAGGGACCAAACAGAAAATCTCTTCCATTTATTCTCATGATTTTCTAATATTGTGTTTTGCGGCCTCCTGCAAAACCCGAAGCACATCCTGAGAAAATTGGTGCCTAAAAGGAATCAAAACTCTATCACCTAGAATGTCAGTTGAAGGGTGGACAAGTGAGGGTGAATGACAGACCCCCTTGTCTTGTGTGAAAAGATCCCTCTTGTGAGGTAAGGTGATGATTGCCCCTAGCTAGGTGAAATAGAAGGGGGAACCAGTGCTGTCTGGGCCAAAGGGGAGTAACCAGCAAGATTTTGGGTGCAAGGCCTTTGGCAGTACTGAATGAAGGGAGGATAGGTATACAGAACTATTCCCTTCCAAGAAAAAGACATGGTGTCCACTTTCTAAGCTAGGAGACTTGGCACTCTGGAACAGAACTGCATAGGTTGTCTGTTCAGAAGGGAGGCAAAAATATCTAACTGAGGAGTACCCCACATGTGTACAATGTCCAGAAACACCTCACTGTAAAGCATCCACCTGTGAGGATTTGTCCTGGACCTGCTCAAAGAGTCTGCCACCAGATTGTGTTCTGAAGGAATGTAGACCATCTGAAGAACCAAGTGATGGTGGATGGCAAAATCCAAAGCCTGAAGAGCCAGCCTGCAAGGAAAGTATGATTCTGTAGCCCCTTGCTTGTTGATGTACCACAGGACTGTTAAAGCACCTGTAACACATAGGGAATGAAATGACCGTAGAGCTAGAAGTAGAGCCCTCACCTCCTTGATGTTGGTATGGTCTGGCAGCTGCTGATGGGATTGAAGATTCCTGGACTTTTTGGTTATGGGGGGCTCCCCAACCATGATCAGAAGCATCTATATAAAGCTCCTGGTTAGGAAGAGGAACCAAAAAAGACAGACTCATGTTCAAGGAATTCTGGTGGATCCACCTGCAGAGCTTGAGGTTGAGACAAAATGAGAGAAGAATCAGATACTCCAGAGGATGGCAGCACCGGAGCCAGACAGTCCAGAGATACCACTGGAATTTCCTCATGTGGAGATTGGTGAAGGAAACCATGGGAATGGTGGATGACATGTACTCCAGAGCTTGGAGAAATTCCCTTGCAGGAAGGACTGGAAGTGGAAGAAGAGACTGGAAATAAGCAGTCAAGGAGTAGACCTCGGAAGGTGGGAGGCAAGCCAACATTGGAATGGTCTGATTCCTGCAACCCAAAAACACTTGGCTCTGAAAGAAAGCCAACACAGACTTTTTGATACTGAGTGTGAGCCCCACACTGTACAGAAGAAGCATATGGATATGTAGATCTTGAAGCAGGAGCTGCTGAGAGTGGGCTTGAATCAAAAGGTTGTCCAAATAAGGGAATATTTGAATTCCCTAAAGTCTGCAGAAGGTTACCACAGGGGCCAGACATTTGGTAAAGACCATCTGAGCTGTATAAAGACCAAACGACAAAGCAGAAAACTGATAATGAGAGGAAGAAACAGAGAAACATAAACATTTCCTGAAGAGAGGGTGAATAGGAATGTGGAAGTAAGCCCCTTCAAACCAAGGGATACCAGAAAAGCTTGAGGAAACAACAGAAGGAAAAGTGTCTGAAGGGACAATATTGTGGAAGAAAGAACCTTGAGAAAGGAGTTGAGCAAAAAAGGTCTTGAATGGGCTGCCACTACCCCTCCTTTCTGGGAACCAGAAGCATCATAGAATAAAAACCTGTTCCCTCTGGAGATAGTGGAACAGGCTGGATGTTTCGCTGAACCATCAGATCCCACAGAACCAAAGGAAAATGAGTTAACTGACAAGAAGGAGGCTGAGAACGGCCTAAGAATGGAGGAAGGGAGTCCAAAACACCAAACCATAAAATAACTAATTTATGATTTCAATGAGATTTGGGTGCTATAAAATGCTCTAGTAGATTATTAACTTAAAGTTTTGTTTCTGATGAAGTTGGATATTTAAATCTGACGTGTAAAGTAATGTTTAAAGATATATATATTTAAATAAAGCGCCAAGTTTATGGATTTTTCACGTGGTGTTGGAAGACACTGTTTGGGAAGTTTTTTGTTTACCTGTTTCAAACCATTTTCAAGGCTTGTGATAATAGAAAGTACCAAAACCTCTGTGATAATCTGTTGTGAAACAGGAAAAGAAAGAGTCAACTTGAGAGACAGAGGAAAGGATTGCTTGAATGTCAAATAGAAGCAGATTTGTCAGGGAAAGAAGGCTTTTGACTCTTAGCACCTGAGAAGGTGGTCTGGAAAAACTCTTCTAGAAGCCCTCTTGCCCCTCACTTGTCTAGAGGAAAACAGTTTTTAGTACTTAATAAATAAGCACCTATCCAGGCATGTCTAAAGGTCAGCTCCCGGTGTTTTCTCCTGTCTACCTTATAAATCTGGGCATCTTGGGACAATGCAGCAATTCCCTCATGTACACAGACAACCCTCTCCTCCTACCACCTAAAACTATGACCTGTGAGAGATGCACTTATATAAATAAACTGGAAGCAAAACTCTCTTCACCGAAGACTGAACTAGACAGTCAAGATGAGAAGGTAAACACTTGCACCGCACCACACTCATCACTTAGTCCCTCAAAACCTACACCACTAAAACATACACACAGAAGCACAAAACACACACCTACATTTGTGGAGGATCTCAGTAAAAATCTGCCCAAACAACGAGACATCCAAAGCAAAAATGCAAGCAACCTCCACCCCCAACACAACCCAAATGACACATAGCCCACATACTCAGTGTGCCATTCAACTACAGCCCATAAGGCATAACGTACCCAACACTCTAGTCATAGGTGACTCTATAGTCAGGCACACTGATGTTCCACTCACCAGGCTAAAAAAGGAGAAAGTTACTGTCAGGTGCCAGGATCCACCACATAATGCACTCACTCAGGTCACTCCACAAAAAGTACAAATATGACACTATCATTGTCCATGTTGATGTGAATGACCTGAGCCGTACCTCCCTGGACTACATGAAAAGAGACATGGAGGAGCTCTCTAATCTTGTAGCCCAGGCAGGTATGACCCTAACCCTGAGTAGCATCCTGCCATCACCCAGAATGATACCACAGTACAAGGACAAAATGATTGACTTCAACAAGTTGCTAAGCTTCTGGTGTCATTCTAAGGGAATCCAGTATTTGTCTGCCTGGGATGACATGATCGACAGACCACACTGCTTTGCCAGAGATGGCCTGCACCTGTCTCCCAGGGGATTCCAGATACTGGCAAAGGCTCTTATCACCCCTATAGTGCCTTTTTTAGGCAAGGTTCAAATGACAAATTCACCACCGTAACAGGTACAAGCAAGCAAAATCTGAGGGTAATGCTATTTAATGCTAGAAGTCTAAACCTCAAAATGCACTCACTCGAGGCACTCCTTAAAATGGAGAACATCAACATCTGTGCAGTGACAGAGACCTGGTTCAAAGCTCCAGAGAGCACCCCTGCATTACCTGGCTATAATTCATACCACACCTTTTGGCCACCAAACCCTGACTGAAACACTAAAGGTGGATGCGTGTCCATATTCATTAAGGATATCCACACCTCCAAGCTAGTTGCTCAGCATAATGCATCCTAGATTATCCAAGTTCAACTAACTCTGAGCAAAACCACAATCCAGATTGCAGCTTGCTACAGACCCCCCCTACCATGCCCCAGGATTCCCACTCCTCTTTTCTTGATACACTGGAAAATATTAAGGTACAACCCAACACCCTAATAATGGGTGATTTCAACTACCCCACCATTACCTGGGAAAACTACTTGTGTACCAACTCTTTTGCTCAACGTTTTCTGGAATTCCAATGCCTTGGATCAACATATCCACACCCCGACCAGGGGCAGCAATATCCTAGACCTGGTCATCACCAACATGGGCAACTGGTGTTCCACACCAGAGGTCAGCTCCTCGTTGGTTAGATCTGACCACAAGCTAATCACCCTAGACATCCACATCCTGCTCCCACCCCCATTAGGAAAACAACCATAAAAAATTTCTCCAAAGCCAACTTCACACTTCTTAAGACAGAAGTGGCAAACTTCATGATACCCATGCAGATGGACAATAGAGGTACGACTGCTGAATCCTACACAAATGCACTTTATAAGCACTTACACGAGTGCATGGATCATGCTATCCCTAACAGAACCAAGATGCTATCCTCCAAAAAAAGGAAGCCAATCTGGTGGTCTTCTGCCATAAACAAACTCTACAACAGAAGAAAGAAACTGTTGCAAAAAAGAGTATAATCCCACGATTGGAGGAACTCCCTGGTCAGCCTCAGTAAGAAGCTGAGATCCCTCATAAAATCCTCCAAAGCTAGTTATGAAAACAAAATTGCCACTGATTCTAAAGACAACCAAAAGCATTCTATAGCTATGTCAGGTATCTCAATGGCAACACTCAGATCTTCTCTGAGTGTACATCACAATGACACTAAATATACAGAACCAACTGATATTGCTAACATCCTGGCAAATAGGTTCAGTGAGCACTCACCCCCTAAAGGGTCCATCTTTATACCATAAGAATGCAAAGTTCCTGTAATCACGGCTGCACAGGTAAAAACCTCACTCTCCAAAGCCAAGAACACAGCATCCATGGGACCTGACAACATGGGACTCTGCCCCCTGTACAGAAGGCATATGGATATGTAGATCTTGAAGCAGGAGCTGCTGAGAGGGGGCTTGAATCAAAAGGTTGTCCAAATAAGGGAATATTTGAATTCCCTAAAGTCTGCAGAAGGTTACCACAGGGGCCAGACATTTGGTAAAGACCATCTGAGCTGTATAAAGACCAAAAGACAAAGCAGAAAACTGATAATGAGAGGAAGAAACAGAGAAACATAAACATTTCCTGAAGAGAGGGTGAATAGGAATGTGGAAGTAAGCCCCTTCAAACCAAGGGATACCAGAAAAGCTTGAGGAAACAACAGAAGGAAAAGTGTCTGAAGGGACAATATTGTGGAAGAAAGAACCTTGAGAAAGGAGTTGAGCAAAAAAGGTCTTGAATGGGCTGCCACTACCCCTCCTTTCTGGGAACCAGAAGCATCATAGAATAAAACCCTGTTCCCTCTGGAGACAGTGGAACAGGCTGGATGTTTCGCTGAACCATCAGATCCCACAGAACCAAAGGAAAATGAGTTAACTGACAAGAAGGAGGCTGAGAACGGCCTAAGAATGGAGGAAGGGAGTCCAAAACACCAAACCATAAAATAACTAATTTATGATAATAGAAAGTACCAAAACCTCTGTGATAATCTGTTGTGAAACAGGAAAATAGTCAACTTGAGAGACAGAGGAAAGGATTGCTTGAATGTCAAATAGAAGCAGATTTGTCAGGGAAAGAAGGCTTTTGCCTCTTAGCACCTGAGAAGGTGGTCTGGAAAAACTCTTCTAGAAGCCCTCTTGCCCCTCACATGTCTAGAGGAAAACAGTTTTTAGTACTTAATAAATAAGCACATATCCAGGCATGTCTAAAGGTCAGCTCCCTGTGTTTTCTCCTGTCTACCTTATGAATCTGGGCATCTTGGGACAATGCAGCAATTGCCTCATGTACACAGACAACCCTCTCCTCCTACCACCTAAAACTATGACCTGTGAGAGATGCACTTATATAGCCAAACTGGAAGCAAAGCTCTCTTCACCAAAGACTGAACTAGACAGTCAAGATGAGAAGGTAAACACTTGCACCGCACCACACTCATCACTTAGTCCCTCAAAACCTACACCACTAAAACATACACACAGAAGCACAAAACACACACCTACATTTGTGGAGGATCTCAGTAAAAATCTGCCCAAACAACGAGACATCCAAAGCAGAAATGCAAGCAACCTCCACCCCCAACACAACCCAAATGACACATAGCCCACATACTCAGTGTGCCACTCAACTACAGCCCATAAGGCATAACGTACCCAACACTCTAGTCATAGGTGACTCTATAGTCAGGCACACTGATGTTCCTCTCACCAGGCTAAACAAGGAAAAAGTTACTGTCAGCTGCCTGTCAGGTGCCAGGATCCACCACATAATGCATGCACTCAGGTCACTCCACAACAAGTACAAATATGACTCTGTCATTGTCCATGTTGGTGTGAATGACCTGATATGTACCTCCCTGGACTACATGAGAAGAGACATGGAGGAGCTCTCTAATCTTGTAGCCCAGGCAGGTATGACCCTAACCCTGAGTAGCATCCTGCCATCACCCAGAATGATACCACAGTACAAGGACAAAATGACTGACTTCAACAAGTGGCTAAGCTTCTGGTGTCATTCTAAGGGAATCCAGTATTTGTCTGCCTGGGATGACATGATCGACAGACCACACTGCTTTGCCAGAGATGGCCTGCACCTGTCTCCCAGGGGATTCCAGATACTGGCAAAGGCTCTTATCACCCCTATAGTGCCTTTTTTAGGCAAGGTTCAAATGACAAATTCACCACCGTAACAGGTACAAGCAAGCAAAATCTGAGGGTAATGCTACTTAATGCTAGAAGTCTAAACCTCAAAATGTACTCACTCGAGGCACTCCTTAAAATGGAGAACATCAACATCTGTGCAGTGACAGAGACCTGGTTCAAAGCTCCAGAGAGCACCCCTGCATTACCTGGCTATAATTCATACCACACCTTTTGGCCACCAAACCCTGACCAAAACACTAAAGGTGGATGCGTGTCCATATTCATTAAGGATATCCACACCTCCAAGATAGTTGCTCAACATAATGCATCCTAGATTATCCAAGTTCAACTAACTCTGAGCAAAACCACAATCCAGATTGTACCTTGCTACAGACCCCCCCTACCATGCCCCAGGATTCCCACTCCTCTTTTCTTGATACACTGGAAAATATTAAGGTACAACCCAACACGCTAGTAATGGGTGATTTCAACTGCCCACATTGCCTGGGAAGCTTGTGTGGCCAAAAACACGGTAGTCACAAACAAACAATTTTAATGAAGCTTTGGTCCTACACCCTTCATCAACTTTATAAAATCTGCCCATAAGTTGCATTTAAATAGAGGAAGTATTGAAAAACACATAGTCAAGCCAACCAACCAGATACAAAATTAATTATGCAAATAATTTAAAATGCATCACACCCAAACTCTTAAAAAGTCTTACTTATATTAATAAAACAATTTTATATAGATTAAATATAGTTACATATAAGATAAATCATTCATATCAAATAAGAACTTTTTAAAAACTTTTCTTAAAACTTTTAAAACTTTTTTAAAAAGGTAGCAGCTCAAAGTTAGCATCATAAATTCTCCCTCTGACGCTTAATCAAAACTGGTTTGAGACTTACTGCTCCATTCAAGCCAGGCCATTTATCAGACTGTAAACGTGCTATCCACTCATATTCCTTCAATAACAAAAGATTTTCCAAGTCACCACCCCTAATACCCATTCGTACAGTGCATTTAAATCTGGTTGAGACATCACCAGTTTTTAATCCCGTGTCTTTGACTCACTCAGGGTATATATTAGGGAATGAAGCTGATAAGGTAGTAAGCAAGCCTGTCATCAGGTTTACTACCACCTATAATGCCAATACAAATGATGTTTGTAAAATAATTCAAAAGAACTGGATAATTTTAATAATATAACCAGATTTAAAAGGACATTTAGGTCCAGTACCAAGGTTTGCCTTTAGGAATGGTCAGACGTTTAAGTAAATATTATGTTATAAGGATTTTCAAACTGAATCTGCTCCTTTATGTACTAAAGTGGGCACTTTCAAGTGCTATAATTTGTGTCTGTTGCTCTGATATTAATGATAGTAATAATAATAACTCCGACATCCTACAACAGGTGAATGTTTAAGTTTACTTGCAAAGCAGATTGTAGTACTTTAAGTTAGTTTATTTAGCTACACCTGTGTTTCATGTAGCGCATTTTATGTAGGGAAAACATCAGGAAGCTTAAAAGATGAAATAATGAGCGTAGGTCGAAATAAAGGCAGGAAGATTGAGACAAATGGTTTATTCAGACATTTACATGAATTTCAAACTCATGCTTTTAAATTCAGATGCATATGCACTGTACGAATGGGTATTAGGGGTGGTGACTTGGAAAATCTTTTGTTATTGAAGGAATATGAGTGGATAGTATGTTTACAGGCTGATAAATGGCCTGGCTTGAATGAAGCAGTAAGTCTCAAACCAGTTTTGATTAAGCGTCAGAGGGAAAATTTATAATGCTAACTTTGAGCTGCTACCTTTTTAAAAAGTTTTTAAAAAGTTTTTAAAAAAAGTTTTTTAAAAAAAGTTCTTATTTGATATGAATGATTTATCTATATGTAACTATATTTAATCTATATAAAATTGTTTTTTATTAATATAAGTAAAACTTCTTTAAGAGTTTTGGGTGTGATGCATTTTAAATTATTTGCATAATTAATTTTGGTTTGTATCTGGTTGGCTGGCTTGATCATGTGTTTTTCAGTGCTTCCTCTATTTAAATGCAACTTATGTAAGGTGATTTTATGTGCTGATGAAGGGTGTAGACCCGAAAGCTTCATTAAAATTGTTTGTTTGTGACTACCATGTTTTTGGCTACTTTTGGATGAACAGTGACTTAGTGTATCTTCGTGGTAAAACTACTTGTGTACCAACTCTTTTGCTCAACGTTTTCTGGAATTCCAATGCCTTGGATCAACATATCCACACCCCGACCAGGGGCAGCAATATCCTAGACCTGGTCATCACCAACATGGGCAACTGGTGTTCCACACCAGAGGTCAGCTCCTCGTTGGTCAGATCTGAACACAAGCTAATCACCCTAGACATCCGCATCCTGCTCCCACCCCCATTAGGAAAACAACCATAAAAAAATTCTCCAAAGCCAACTTCACACTTCTTAAGACAGAAGTGGCAAACTTCATGACACCCATGCAGACGGACAATAGAGGTATGACTGCTGAATCCTACACAAATACACTTTATAAGCACTTACACGAGTGCATGGATCATGCTATCCCTAACAGAACCAAGATGCTATCCTCTAAAAAAACGAAGCCAATCTGGTGGTCTTCTGCCATAAACAAACTCTACAACAGAAGAAAGAAACTGTTGCAAAAAAGAGTATAATCCCACGATTGGAGGAACTCCCTGGTCAGCCTCAGTAAGAAGCTGAGATCCCTCATAAAATCCTCCAAAGCTAGTTATGAAAACAAAATTGCCACTGATTCTAAAGACAACCAAAAGTATTCTATAGCTATGTCAAGTATCTCAATGGCAACACTCAGATCTGCTCTGAGTGTACATCACAATGACACAAAATATACAGAACCAACTGATATTGCTAACATCCTGGCAGATAGGTTCAGCGAGCACTCACCCCCCTAAAGGGCCCATCTGCTCTGAGTGGTACCATCACAAATGACAAAGAATACCTATGTAATCCTGGTAATCTTGTGGCATCTAATTTGATTTGCCACCATATCTCCTTATAGCCCAACCATTCTTCCCATAAACCACCTCTTACTTCTTTTTTGACCTGTTCAACTACAAAAAATTCAAATCTTCCCCCTTCACATTCTTTAGTATGTTTATATAATGCGTTAGTTTCTTTAGCTTTCAAAATATCATAAGTGTGTTCATAAATTCTTTTCCTCAGGACTCATTCCGTTTTTCCTATGTAAAATGAACTACATTTTCTACACACAGCTAGATATACCACCCCCTTTGTCTCGCAATTATGATAGCCACTACTCCTAATGATTTTACCCCTACTAGGAATGTTAACTTCACTGATGTTCATCATATATTCACATTGGTTGCATCGACCGCATTTATAACTTCCTTTCCTTTTTTGCCCACCAATTGTTACCCTCACCTGATCGTTGTTATCAAATTTAGATTGTGATTCTAAAATTCTTTTCATATTCCACAAATTTTTATATACAACTTTTGGAACTAGTTTATTCATGTTTACTATATCAGTAAATGCAGAAAATTTACTCCATTCATTTCTAAATATTTCACTAATTCTGGTGTTAGAAGTGTTATATTCCATAATTAGGGCTTGCTCATAATTATCTTTGGCCTCAGTATAGTTAGGTGAATTATTATCAAAATTAGTGTCTATTCCGTCACCTTTAATGGGTTTAAATCTGGTAGTTCTACCCATTTCCACCTCCATTCTAATCTTCCTGACAAATTCCTTAGGATACCCTTTCTCATCAAACATTCTTTCAAGCAGATCGCATTCTTGCCCAAAATCTTCACTAGAACTAGTCATTCTACTACCCCTCACAAATTGCCCCTTGACAATCTTCTTTTTACAATGTGAGGGGTGTGCGCTAGTAAAGTGCAGAAAAGAGTTACAAAACGTATCCTTTCTATAAATTTTTGTTTCGAAATCATTTTCAATTTTATATATTTCTACATCCAAATACTGTAATCTCTCTGTTGATGTATTATAAGTAAATTTCAGGAAATTTGTAGTGTTGTTTAAATAATCAAAGAATTCTTCAAATTTCTCCATACTGTCGGTCCAAAAGATAACTATGTCGTCTAAAAAACGACGGTACAAGGACCAACATTCTTTGTATTTTGAATCTAGTATAAAATCTTCCTCCCATTTTGCTAAAACAATATTTGCATATGTGGGGGCATATGCTGCCCCCATTGATATGCCTTGTGCTTGTTGATAGTACTCTCCACTAAATATTAGGAAGTTATATTTCAAAACCATATCAACTAAACTTAATACCATAGCTTTTTCTAAATGTGTTAATTTCCTGTCCTTGTAAATCATATCCTCGAACATGATTAAACCTTCTTTATGTGGAATACATGAAAAGAGGTCAATCACATCTATGGTAATAAAAATCAAGTTGTCTTGGGCTAAATCTGGGGTTATACATTTTAATAGATCCCAAGAATCTTTTAATATATTTTTATTTTCACTACATATATGCTTCACCTTTTTGTCCACAAATTTTGCTAATGGTAGCGTCTTAGACCCATCTGCTGAGACAATAGGTCTCAGTGGTGGGTCTTCCATATTTTTGTGGATTTTAGGTATTCCGAAAATAATGGGCATTTTTGGTTTAGTCACCTTTAAAAAATCAAATGTTTTTCTGTCCATTATTCCTTCGGTCAACATGTCATATAGTAAGCCATCTATCTTGTAATATGCTACATTTATTTCATTCAGTGAAACAACTGTATATCTAGCTGTGTCATTAAGCATGTCGTTCATTTTACCTTCGTATATTATGTTATCCATAATTACAACTCCACCCCCCTTATCAGGTTTCATGATTCTTACTTCTTTGTTCTTTCTAAGTTCTTTTAGTACTTCATTTTCTTGTTTAGAAAGATTAAATTCAATTATATTTTGATCATAAGTTTGTCTAATTTCTTTTTCCAATATAATTTCAAAATTTCTGATTTGTGGGTGTAGAGGGGGGTTGTAAATACTCCTACGGATTAGGGACGAGTCCTGAGGAAGTGAATTCACATTAATATTTTGGGAAAGTAAGATTTCTAAATTAATTTTCCTGAGGAACAATTTCAGGTCTATAATAGTATTTACTATCTCTCCTTTCCCAGAGGGAATAAACTTGAAACCCTTACTTAGTAAGTGAAAGTGTTGTTTTTTAAGCACAATATTACTAAAGTTGTAGATAGAAAAGTTGTTATAAGTATATTTAATACCACTGTTATATATGTCACATGGTGTTAAATTTAAAGCAGGGGTTGGGTGCAAAGGATTTAATACCTCCCTCTCCCCCTTCTCCCCCCCTTTTTTGAAAATTTTGAAACCTATTCTGTTTTCTGTTTCCATTTAGCGTTTCCCTATCTAGGGGTGGGAATTCATTGTCATAATCTGCATCCGTCCACTTTTGGTTGCTAGCTGCTTTATTTCCTAATAATCTGTCATCATAATAATTATAATCATTATTATTATTATGTTTAATAGGAGGTGGTTTGGGGTAACTTATACTATTCTGATATTCTCCTACATCTCTCTTAAGTTTGTTGATTTTCCTTTCAACAATATCAAAACATTTCACATCTATATCTTTCTATATCACCTGTCTATGAACCTATGAACCTAGAAGGCAGTTTAGAATGCATATGAGTAAAAGAAGGCTTAAAAGGATAATTTATTTGAAACTTTGGAACAGGAGAGACAAACATTTGTTTCAAGTACTGCAACACTTTACCCTTATCCTGAAGGGTCTTAAATAATTCAGACACAGAAGTGCCAAAGAGATTCAGGTTGTCTAAGGGAGAATCCAATAAGTTGGCTTTGATGTCTTAAGGCAGAAGCTGGAAGCATAACCAAAAATACCTCCTAACAGATCCAGATACAGCTTCCCTACAAAAGGCATCAGGGACATCATACCTACATTTAATAGAATGAAGAGCCATCTGAGAAGCAGACCTCAAAAGGGAAATGGCAGAAATCTTACCCTCTGTATCAGGCAAATCATCCAGAATACCCCCATGTAGGGAGAGAAGATCCAGGACATACCTAGTCATATGGATCTGGTAATTAATAGTTCTGGAGGCTATACTTTTTACCATACCTGTCCATAGCACAGCTGTCCATATCAGTAGATAAAATCTTAGATGAAGTCAGCAACTTGGAAAGTTTATCAGTGCCTACAGAAATAACAGCAAGATTGGAGGAAGGGCTTTTATATAAAAGCTGTTGAACTTCAAGAACTTTATATAACATGTTCGATTTCTTAGGTGCAGGAGGTTGAGAATCATGCGCCTGAGAAGTTGCAGAGAGAGCATCCAGGAGGGCAGCCTGCACTGAACAGACTGCAGAAGGCTGAAGAGAATCTATCTGCAAAAGTTCATACTATCTTTTTTGAACATCAGAAATTTGGGAGCAGTCCCACTTAATGTGCATGTGAACCACCATATCCCTAGTAGACAATTTCAGCTTAAGAGAGTCAGGAGAAAGTAAATCTGCTTCCACAGACTCCAGGGCAAGGGGAGAGTGGATGTGAGAGTACACCAATTACTCCTCACCACAGTCTAATTGCTCATCAGAGGAATCAAACCTCCCTAGGATGTTTGGAAGGACAAGACGACCACGGAACAAGAGTAGGACCAGATAATCCTTGAGGGGACTGTATAGCCATAAGTAAACTCCTGCCACTCTTTGTGAGGATCCTTAGCCACAGGAGCCACATGCTTGGTCTTCTGCTTCTTTTTAAAGGGCCATCAGCCTTAACAAACCTAGGTTCAGACCCTGCCTCGATTCAGTGAGGATACCAGGCATCTCCTCCCTAATAAGTATTTGGGAAATCCCCCTAGCCCCCCCAAAAAAATAATCAGCCATGGTTCTCTCTACACATCTGCACCAGATTTAGTCACAGCCTCAGTGGAAGTGTGGGTAGACAGCACTGTGTCAGCATCCAACTGGGTCTTGGCAGAGGGAGATGATCCTGCCACTGAAAAGTCCTCAGGTTCCTTGTTCAACCCAAAGGAGACATCTGGAGGAGGCTGGACAGCAGCAGGATCAGATTGTACCTACTTGGCTTTCTTTTTAAGTGTCAGGGAGGGTGGATCCAGCCATGGTACCCTGAGCCAAAAGCTTCAGTCATTAGTTCTCCATGTAAATGTAAAGAGACATCAAATGGCTGCAGAGTGTCTTAGGGACAAATGCTGGCTAAATCTCATACTGCATATGGTGGTGGGTAGCACTGCTCATGTCTATTTTTATGGGGAATCTAACTCCTCCCCAATCACATTTTCCTTTCTCGGATCACATATAACCTTAACATAATAGGTAGAAAAAAGAAAGGAAGGGACCCAGTGGGGGACTTAGCTGTTGAAGACTCGGTGGTGGAACCAACTGGGTGAACAGCTTGCAAACTGAATTCAAACATAGCATTTACACTGTCAGCAAAGAGGTTCTGATGGTTAGGTGCTCATATATCACATATATACCTTATGCTTGCCTACAGGACATATGTCTGATGTATACTGCCCAGAATATGTAAAGGCTTTGGTATGCTGGCCACATATTCACCTGTCCTTGGCAGTATATTCCAACAGTGATAAGGAAGGACATGTGTTACTCCTGCTTTTGCAATAATCCTGGCAGTGATGAACCAGATATTTGGGCAACATTTCTGGTTTTATGATTTGCATGAGCAGTTGGAATGAATGGGTGGTGAGGTGAGATAAGTATTGCTGCTGTTTTTACAATGATGCTGATGGTGATCAGCCAGATATTTTGGGTAATATTTCTGGCTTTGTGATTTGTGTGGACAGTTGGATGAGGGGAATGGTGCAGTGACATGTGTTATTACTGTTTTCACATTAAGTCTAGCTGTAATAAGCCAGCTATTTTTGGCAGTATTTTTCTGTGCTTGTCATGTGTGTAGAACAGCTTGGAGTGGAATACTTTAATGCATGACAAATTATTTGTGTGGACTGTGGAGGTGAAATAATATTATGTAGCCATCAGACATTGTGGCTATAACTGCTATGTGTGGTTGGTTGGTTGAATGAAAGTAAAGGACTTTCTTGTCTTTCCTCAAACAGTCACTATCTGACTTTGAATGACCAGTGTGCTTTTGTAAGAAGTAAGATGAACTACCTAAATGGACATCTGATATGCACGGACAGACTGACTTTGAACGACCAGTGTGCTTTTGTGAGAAGTAAGATGAACTACCTAAATGGACATCTGATATGCACGGACAGACTGACTTTGAACGACCAGTGTGCTTTTGTGAGAAGTAAGATGAACTACCTAAATGGACATCTGATATGCACGGACAGACTGACTTTGAACGACCAGTGTGCTTTTGTGAGAAGTAAGATGAACTACCTAAATGGACATCTGATATGCACGGACAGACTGACTTTGAACGACCAGTGTGCTTTTGTGAGAAGTAAGATGAACTACCTAAATGGACATCTGATATGCACGGACAGACTGACTTTGAACGACCAGTGTGCTTTTGTGAGAAGTAAGATGAACTACCTAAATGGACATCTGATATGCACACACAGAGTAGACAAAACTGATGTGCCTGTTTTCTGTTGATGAAAATGACTAGCTGCTTTCTTATTATTTTGCCTTTGCAGGACCAATGTGATTATGTGAAGCAACATGCAATATTTTAATGTGTGGCAATTATTTGTTTAGAACAAAAATGAAATACATTACACTGTCATCCTCTTTGATAGCAATCAGATATCTGAATTGTACATACAAGTAGCTATAACTGCTTCTTGGGAGTTGTTTGGATGAAAGTAACTGACCCTGATGTCATTTGCTGTGCTTAACAGACCTTTCTCAAAAATGAAGGGATAAATGAATCACAGAATACCCAGACCTTTAGAACATCTGGAGGCTGGAAGAACCCATACACCAAGGCTGCATAAGTGGATTTGAAATGGGCTTAGTAATCACCTCTGCCCTGAACCTACCTTGTCTAAAACCACTCAAGCACATGGGTGTACACAGAAAGTCGCTGTACATATGGGAGGAGGCTAGTAACATTGTCATTAATTATTTAACATTTCTCAAAAACCTCAGAGGTCGCTATATTTTGTGTTGAGCCAGGGACAGTGTGGTTATTATTTCTTTAACTTTCCTCACAAACTTCAGGAGGGTTAACAAAAAGTCACAAAATCTTGTACAGGAGCACTGTAGTATCTCTAGAAGTAAAGAGTTGAAAACATTATTATAATTATTTTTTTTTATTTTCCTCACAGACAAACATCTAATGCATATACAGGATGCTGTTATTAGGGGGAGTAAATAAGCATATTGTTTATATATGTCTGACAGCAAATATGTTATGTTCTATTTGATATTTCAGTTGTATTCCAGTCTGAAGGCTACTTTTTGAAGAAGGGATGCTGTATATACATATGTCAGCAGCATTTGTGCCTTCATTTTAATCCCAATTTAACATCAGAGGAGGACAGACAGAACATGACTAATTATTTTGAGGTGAAGGGTGGGGGGAGGTACTATACCTAGACAGGCTATATATATAGCCTCATAAGCTTATGCCTTCCTAGTTTATTGTGAACTGGTGTTTGGTAAGCTTTAAGTATGAAAACTTTACATATCTTATTTTTTCCTTGAAGTAAAAAAAAAAGTATGATTGCATTTCTTTTCAGTGTGCATAATATTTGTTCAGGTCATCATTGGACCAACACATTGGAAAAAAGCTCTAAAATGCATCTCAAAGCATCTATAACCCCATGGATTCTGGATGGTTAGCAATCCCAAACCCCCCACCTTAATTTAGCTATACAAGGCAGTTTGAGTCAGTTAGGGTATGTTTAAAGAATGTGGGGAAAAGCAAAGTTGATGACTAAGACTGAGTTTCTTTCCTTAATCATGTTTTTTATTCAGACCACTATTCGCTCGGACTTACATATACTATGTCCGAGATGACATATCTCAGAATATTCCCTTTTCTCCAAGGTATGGCAATCTTGGAGTTGGTATATATATATATATATATATATATATATATATATATATATATATATATGTATGTCCAGGGGATGTGGGTGGCTTGCAGGAGGGACTTGCCCCCCCACCCCTGTCACTCTTTTCCTATGTTTTTGGACTTTTTTTGTTTTTTGGGACATTTCAATAGGGAGCTTTTAAAACTACCTGTGTGAGAAAAGAAAATACAAATGATGTGGACATCCTACAGAAGGGCCTCGCTGAGACAGATGCCAGGTGTCAGAGCCATGGCCTCAAGCTCAATGCCAAAAAGTGCAGTGTCCTCCCCTTTGGTAAAAACTCTGTACCCATGAACTACCACATAGGCAGCAATCTACTTAACACCAAATGCGTGATGAGACCTTGGGACCCAGGTGGACAATAGTCTCTCCTTTGATAGTCACATCGCCACAGTAGTCAGGAAGTCTTTCTATGTGGCACACCTCATCATAAAAGGGTTCTCATCCAGGAAAAAAAGAGGTCATTGTTCCCCTCTACTCATCACTCATTAGACCCATTATAGAATACAATGCCCCTTTTAGAATGTACCTCACAAGACATCTGCAGCAGCTGGAAAGGCCACAGAAGTACCTCACAAAGAGGATTACTGGCCTCAAACAAATGCCTTACACTGACCACCTCAAAAAACTCCAGCTTTACTCCGTAGCATATTGCCTACTCCGAGGTGATCTCTGCCTAACATATAAAGCTGTCAAACCCAGAGCTGTTGGACATGCTACACCTAAAGAAATCCCAATCCCTCCAAGCTACACGGTCTAGGGATCTAAACCTTGTCACCACAATAAACAGGACATGCTGGAGGGATGGATTCCTGTCCCAGAGACTTCCTATACTCTGGAACAAGCTACCCATCTATGTCAAGCAAAGTTCTTCATTAGCACTCTTCAAGAAAAATCTTGATGAGTGGATGGGAAATAGGAAATACACCCCGGGATCACTTCTGTGTCTCTGCTGGACAGTGGCACAGGAAAATAACTTTCTTGGGTGGTGTATGCTATGGTACCTTGCTGGCTAGGCTTACGTAGGCCCTTGGGCCGATGGCCAAGTACCTACCTATGAAACTATGAAAACATAGTCTGTATGACACAAATGAATGAGAGAGAAAGAGAGGAGGGAGAAACAGAAAGAGAGGCAAACCATGTGTGTGTGTGTGTGTGTGTGTGTGTGTGTGTGTGTGTGTGTGTGTGTGTGTGTGTGTGTGTGTGTGTGTGTGTGTGTGTGTGTGTGTGTGTGTGTGTGTGTGTGTTTCAATGTTCTTTTTGGACACTCAGGCATTATTATTTCAAATCACCAGTACTTTTCTTAGTTTAAACTAATCTCCATTTGTTGTTATTTTTCTCTCTTGTGTCCTGCCATGTATAGGACTTCAGCTAATGTTGAGTGTTTTTTTCTCCCTAGCATGAATACTGGTTTTAGTGTATCATTAAAGAATGACCATTGCTTTTATGGAAGACCATGAACTTTGTGCTACACACACACACACACACACACACACACACACACACACACACACACACACACACACACACACACACACACACACACATAGACACGCACACACACACACACACACACACACACACACACACACACACACACACACACACACACACTGTCCCTTTTTCTCTAACACTGATTTATGCCATAGATCTAAGCATTATAGCTGCACACTAAGATATTCAGTCTGTCACACTATTTTAAATGTCTCTTTTAGCAAGTAGAAAGGCGTAGTATATCCTGCTCTGCTAACTAAGCAGAAGTTGGCAGTAAAGTACTGCATCTACCACCAATAACTCATTACATCTAGGTAAAGAAGTCATGGTTCAGTAAAATACATGACATTACCTGTGTGACATTACCTGTGTTCCAGTATTTTCTGTCAATGGACCAGAACACGTTTTCTCCTTTTCTTCTGTCTAGGTTTATGTTTCTCTGTAAGCACACTCAGCATCCTTGTGTCTCAGTCAAAAAAGCAAACGGGTTACATATCACTGGCAGAACTATTCAGGTATTGCCATCTCTGACACCAAATGTTTACATGAAAAGTACTACCACCCCATTACCAACTAAAGTGGTCTTTTGTCTGATTGCTTTCCATCAAGAACTGAAAATTAAGGGGCTCTGAAATTGAAAACAACAGCACCGAGGTTACTGAACTGAGAGACGGAGATTAGCAAGATTGTTTCGCATGGAATCTATTGGTATAGTACGCAAAAAATTAACAACACTGAACGTTATTCTAGCTCAAACTATTAGAGCTCTTCTTTGTAAGCTACACTGGTTGACAGTCCAAAGATGATGACCTTTACATTAATTATTGTTATGTGGTTTTTAACTGTATAGTGACTCTCTCATCATGGTGTAAGTGACCCTGTGCTCTGACCTGTTGGTGTCGTGTTCAGTTTATTAGTCAGCTGAATGTTTTAGAGTTGCTGACTAGGGCAGCCTACATTTTTAATTAACACTGAATTAATTAGATTAATTATTTAGAAGAAATTCTAGGTCCAAATAATGGTTCAGTATAGGCAACTTCTTGGTGTCTGTCTCTCTGATAATTGTTGCAAAAATTGTTCATGGAGTATTGTTTGAACATAAGCTAATGAATAAATACATGAATACACAAATATATATACAGATCTACTTCTAAATCTCGAAATACTGAAAGACCGACTTTCAGTATCTCGAGACTTCAATACCGAACACCCACTATATCGAAATAATACAAAACCGAATGTCAGTATGCCTAAAATTCAAAATATCGAATTTTCAGCAAGGTCATTCAGTTCTGTAATATAACCTCCACCACACCATCACAAACACCACCTCACCCCTAAACCTATACTAAAACACCAAACACACACACACACACCTATAAAACCTATACATAAGCGGGGGGCTGTGTCCCCCACACACCAGCTACTTATATATACCAACTTCAAGGTCACGCTACCATGAAAGACACTAATAACCTACAGTCATGCACCCTACACTTACTTCACACACCATCACACACACACACACACACATGACAAACACACAAACTACACATTCAAAAAACACACCACCTTCAACAGTAACACACATACACTCACCAATCTAACCCACCCAACTCCCAAAACTTCCCACAACACTACAAAAAAAAAAAACCCTACCCAAAACCCTTAAACACTAGCAACTTACCGGAATCTCCATACACAGCCACACATCATCCATCATATATCACTTTCAAACCACAATGCACCACAAACACAAACCACAACACACCACCTCAACAGCACATTCGATAATGCAAAACTCGATAAAGTGCAGTTTTGGTTAACTGCACTTTCGCGATATTAGTTTCGATATACTGAAATTAAGGTACAGGGAGCATCTCTGACATGTGTTTAGTAGATCGGTAGATCCCTGGCCAATCACAAAATACTAGGAATATAAGAAATGCTACAGAGATGCCCTTTCACAAAGGGGAAAACAAAACTGTAAATTATTTAACACTCAATCTGACCTCAGTAGATAAAAAGTGATAGAAAAAATTCTGAGGAAAAAGAAGGCGATGTACTTAGAGGACAGGTGACCTAAATATATCAATGGTATGCACTTTTAGTAAAGAGGTGTTCCAGTTCAGTTTTATTCACATCTGTGACTGGATTATACCAGATATAGCTAGGGAAATCATAGTAGATGCAGTTGTTTGGCTATCACAAATGTTAGATTTCAGACTGCAGGTTACCATTGTCCAAAATATTAAACTGCAAGTTAATCAGAAGAAGTGAATTTCAATATTTAATGTTACATCACCAGTATTCCTGCAGGGGCCTACACCTCCATGTTAGTTGCTGCACCCCACACTCTGCTGCTTGTATATTCAAAACCTAAGATGTCTGTACCTTGAAGTGGGGGGAATGCTCCAGGGTACCACAAGCTTGTATTTAATATATATTACCCAACATTCACATTTGTTATTCTACTGTCTCATGGTTACTGATTATAGTTCTCAGAATGCAACAACTGGAAAGACCCCAGAAGTACCTCACCAAGAGGATCACTGGCCTCAAGCAGATGCCCTATGCAGCTCGAATGAAGAAACTCCAGTTGTACTCAGTTGCATACCGCCTACTCAGAGGTGATCTCTGCCTGACATACAAGGCCATGTCCAACCCAGAATTGATGGACATGCTCCACCTAAAGAAAACCATATCCCCTCGAGCCACATGCTCCAGGGATCTAAACCTCACCACAACAATAAATAAGACGTGCTGGAGGGATAGATTCCTGTCCCAGAGACTTCCCATGCTCTGGAACAAGACTCCAATCTACATTAGGCAGAGCTCCTCGCTAACCCTCTTCAAGAGAAACCTTGACGAGGGGATGGGAACAGAAAGTTTACCCCAGGGATCACTTCAATGGCTCTGCTGGACAGAGGCACAGGGAGCTAATCTAAGGTGGCAGCGAAAGCCAACACATTCCGGTTAGGCTTATAAATGCCTTCGGGCAGATAGCCTAGTACCTACCTATGAATCTATTTCAAAAGTCACTTGATATAGTTTGTGTTGTCTTCAGTAAGGCATATAGATCAGAATATCAGAATATTACTAAAGAAGAAGCAAGTCGGGAGATGAATGCGGAGGTAGCTGGAAAGATGG
>NC_056744.1:1784305711-1784308211 GCF_019279795.1 Protopterus annectens | reverse complement strand
ATACTGGATCCCCTTAGAATGACACAAGAAACTGCACCAATTATTGAAGTCAGTCATTGTCTGTTTGTAGCTAGGCATCATCCTAGGTAAAGGTAAAATGCTGCTTATGGCTAGGGACATTCCTATGTGACAAACATAATTCGAGAGCTCAATCATGTCTCTCTTCATATAGTCCAGAGAGGTACATCTTAAGTCTTTCACACCAACATGGACTATGACGAAGTCATAACACTACCTGTTGTTGAGAGACTTGAGTGCATGTGTGATATGGCATATCCTGGCACCTGACAGACTGCTGACCATGATCTTTTCCTTATTCAGCCTGGTGAGAGGGACATCTGTGTGTCTCATGATGGAGTCACTTATGACTAATATATTTGGTTTTGTGCTTTACTTAAGGGCTTGACAGTTGAGACACTGGTGCATCAGCTATTATGTGTATTGTGTTCTGCAGAAGAAGTATTATGTGTAGCATGCTTGTGTTTGTGTTTGGGAGGTCTCTGGTGTTTAGGTATGTTTCTGGCGAGGACCTCCGCATATGTAGGTATGTGTGATATGTGTTCGGTGGAGTAGGAGGTGAGGTGTGCATGCTGACATCCTGCTCATTGTCATATGTACTGACTGGTGTGTGAGACACCATGGATTCAAGGTTCTTAATATAATTGCATCTCTCACATGTTGAGTTTGTATGGACTACGAGTAGAGGGTTGTTGGTGAACAAGAGGCAGTTGCTACAATGCCTCAGGATCCCCATGTTGGCTGGAGAAACTGCGGGAAATTGTCTGTCCATAGTGTTAGGTAAATTTATATGGTCAGGAAAAGAGGTCACTCTTAGGAATGGCTAGAGGGTGAGAGGTGTTTTGGTACTTCTGAGGCTAGACTTTGTGTTCCACCTGACAGTAGAGCAGGGCCATGAAAAACCTCTGGACAACCACAAGCAAAAAGTTAAAAGGAAAATTTAACAACCAAAATGTTTGTGTCTATAACTAACAATGGTAACCACTACTACATGGCAATGCATAATGTTATGCTACACTCAAACAAGCGCAAATGCTGGGGTTAAATAAAACAAGAAATAACCCTTTTAACTCTAACTAGCCAAAAAAATGGTCTCTCTGACATCTAGTCCAGTCACCCCAATTAGATGGGACCCAGTCAGCACTCTCCTCCCACAAGGGTGCAGAAGGGCCTTCACCCACAAGGATGTCTTGAATTTGATGCTCAGAAGTTACAAAACAGACCCAGAAACAGCAAACCTGAAACTGAGCTATGCGATCTGCCATGCAAATGTAAAGTATATAGTAAAATGTGGTAAAAAAATAGTTCAGACAATTCAAACAGACAGTAATACAAATGAAAACTGCAATATAAGACCAAAAACAGGTACTTATAGTTAGCTGGAACCAACAGATGCCTCAGATCTTTTCAGTATCTCAGTGAAGTGCTGGTTTTAATACTTAAGTGATAACAAACAGTCCAAACACAGCAAGTCTGAATCTGGCTACAAAATGCAGCTGTACTGCAAACTCAAAGTGCATAAAATCACAGTCACAACAGCAAAAAAACAGTTTAAACAAAGTAGTAATTTACCAGGAATTCACAGCTCAGAAGGTGTAGGCCACACTCTCCTGCCACAAAAGACTCTAGACCACAGAACCTCCTAATGTAAAACAGCTAGTTTTGGAGCCCAAGAGCTTAAGTCAAAACTGAGACACTTCAGAATAACAGACACAATAGACATTCAACCAGCAATTTACAGCTTAGAAGGGTGCAGGCTGTCCTCTCCTGCCACAAGAGTTTAGACCACAAGTCTTCCTAATGTAAAGTAACTGGTTTGGAATCCAAGTGCTTAAACCACAATAAAGACATTTAGAATAACAGGCAAAATAAGCCTTCACTGCAGTTCCCAGCTTAGAAAGGTGTGGGCCACACTCTCCTGCCACAAGAGTCCAGACTCCAACTCTCTCAATGTAAAATAACTGGTTTAGAGCCCAAGTGCTTAAACCAGAACTAAGACACTTTCAGAATAACAGACACAATGGGCCTTTGACCAGCAAGTCCCAACTTAAAAGTGTGTAGGCTATCCTCTCCTGCCACTAGAGGCTAGACCACAAAACTTGATAATGTAAAATAACTGGTTTTGGAACACAATTGCTTAAACTGGAACAAAGACACGTAAAACAACAGGTAGAATAATCTGGGGTTCAGAGCCCAAGTGCTTAAATCAGAACAAAGACACTTTCAGAATAACAGACACAATGAGCCTTCAACCAGTAATTCATAGCTTAGAAGGGTATAGGCTATCTTCTCCTGCCACAAGAGTTTAGACCACAAATCTTCCTAATGTAAAATAATTGGTTTGAAACCTGAGTGCTTAAATCAGAACAAATGCACAATAAGCCTTCACCCAAAAATCCCCATTTCAGAAGGGCAGAGGCTACCCTCACCTCCCACAAGAGTATAGACCACAAACCTTCTTAATGTAAAATAACTGAACTGA
>NC_056744.1:1784215711-1784300711 GCF_019279795.1 Protopterus annectens | reverse complement strand
GTTTTCTCAACCAGTTGGACTTTTGGAGTGCTGGAGCTTTGTGTGTCCAGAAATCCAAAGTTGCCAGAAGCATTGTCTTGTTTCATAGACAGATCCTTTCCTAAATGAGTGCCATTTGCTGTTTGCCTAACATTATTTATCTCATCAGTCCAGTCATTAATATATGTAATAACAATTCTCCAAGCCATACAAATTGCACAAGTGCAATGGTCATCAGTAAGTCTAGATTTACTACTAGTAATGGTAGGCAAATCGTCCAGAGTTTGACATGAGGACTACAGATCACCAGTGTTATCAGGTGTTACCTTTAAATATACATAGCATTTAGTACACTGTACAAGATATTTGTGCGTCATGATTAATGGCATACTCGTTTAAAAAATCCATATTCAGCTGCAAATGAATAAAAAAATTCTAAAAGGAACGAATAATCAAAATCAGTTAACACAGAATTCAAAGAGAACTTAAATCAACTTCTGTGAGAAACATCACGCAAACAATACACAACCAAATGCATTCGTACAGTAGTTTCTGCTCACTATCACTCGCAATAGCACCTTTATAACAGTTACGATCACTAAATCACAAACCAAGACAGACTTGTTCGGATAAGCTCTGGATTGTCCTCTGCAGTCCGAGTGACATTATAGCTGATAGGTCCCCTAGGGTAAGAGGAATTTGAGATCATATGCTTTGAGGTTGTCAACAAGGGAGCACAGTAAAGTAAAAACTGTAGGAATAAATTGCAGGGTTCTTATGTTGTAAAATATGATAACATTAAAAAAAACAGTGCAAACTGCTATTTCCAAGACACAAGCTCAAAAGGTTCATAGATGTACATTTTCTCCAAGCAAAATTGCAAGATCTGAATTATATTTAAATTATGGCTGGATCCTAAGGGTTAACATTCCAAACCTTAATGATAGAAACGTTCACCACTGAGAAATTTAAAAGGGCTTTGCCAGCTAGTTTACAAAAGTGGTTGTTTTGAAATTACTCCAAGGACACTGAAAGTGTTATTGTATTGGCAAAGAGATTATTATGAAATGAGTTTAAAACTAAACTGAAGTCTGAGAATTCTGGTAACAAACATAAATTATCATCTGTATATATCCAGCACTGTATGTATATATATATATATATATATATATATATATATATATATATATATATATACACACACACACACACACACACACTATTTTAATCTATTATTGTGACATTAACCTTGTTTAGAGTTGGTGGAAAGGGGTCACCTAGTAGATTTTGTACTAGCAAGAATAACATTGTTCTACCTGTTAAAATGTAATCAGTGAAAACATGCTAATTTGATAAATTGTCAGCTGGAATAGCTGAGTCAACTATCTGCTTTTGTGCTATTGCAAAATTAAGTGTGATATTTTAAATTATGGCAGATAGCTGCAATGACTAATAGACCTGGGCAGTATAGTTACACTCATAAAGGTACATTATGCTTGTAAAAAGAAGACCCTTACTGAAAGGAAGTTGAGTAGTCTGTATTCAGAAAAGCAAGAAATGGTATTCCATTAATTCTTGTTCAAATAGAAATATTAAAGTGGATCTGAAAAGGTACTTCACCCTGTTTTTTACTGGTTCCCATTTTTACACATGATAAATAAAAGGGAAAATCTCTCTACAATTCAAAGGTTTGTGGAGACAACAAAAATAATGCAATCTTTTTAAGAGATCACCTTATCAATGTGAGGAGGGCAGCCAGCAAGATTATAAGCCTACAGCTACTCCTTTGTCTAACATGGAAAAGGGGGGGGTATATTAGGTTCATAGGTTCATGGGTGTGTACTAGGCTAATGGCCCTGGAGCCTTTACAAGCCTAGCCCATAGGATTACCCTGGGATCATGCCACCTGACCTTAGTTCCCAGTGCCTCTGTCGAGTAGAGCTACTGAAGTGATCCCCGAGGTGAATTTTCTATTTCTCTTGAAGAGGGCCAGTGAGGTGCTGTATTTGACATGTATGGGAAGTCTATTCCATAGCATGGGTAGTATCTGGGTTATGAACTTGTCCCTCCAGCTTGTTTTGTTGATTGTGGTAATGAGGTTAAGGTCTCTGGAGCATGTGGTGAGAAGGGATTGGGATTTCTTTAGATGTAACATTTCTAACAGAGTTGGGTCAGACATGGCTTTGTAAGTCAAGCAGAGATCGCCTCTAAGTAGGCGATATAAGACAGAGAATAGTTGGAGTTTTTTGAGTCTGTCCATATAGGACAAGTGTTTAAGGCCTAGGATCTTCTTTGTGAGGTACTTTTACAGCCTCTTCAGTTGTTGCAGGTGTCTAGTGAGGTACATGCCAAATGGGGGATTGTACTCAATGACTGGCCTAATGAGGGAAGAGTAGAGGGAGACAATGACCTCTTTCTTCCTGGATGCAAAACCCTTAGTAATGAAATGTGCCACATAGAAGAACTTTCTGACCACAGTGGCAATGTGGTGGTCAAAAGAGAGGTTCCTGTTAACCTGTGTTCCCAGACTCTTATAACGCCTTCTGTGTTCAGTGGACTACCATCAATGTGGTAATTCAGGGGAACTGTGTTTTTCCCAAAGGGGATGATGACACATTTTTTGGCATTCAGCTTAAGGCCATGGTTCTGACACCAGTCGTTGGTCTCACTGAGGCCTTTCTGTAGGATGTCAACATCACTTGGGGAGTTAATAATACCTCCCAACTTGCAATCATCTGCAAACTTTATCACCAGAGTCCCTTAGTTTTGGCCTGGACTTCAGAGAGGTAGATACCAAACAGGAGAGGACTCAGACCAAACCCTGTGGGACTCCACTCGTGACTGGTCTGCAGTCTGACTTGGAGTCAGCTACTTTTACACTGTGGGTTCTATCTGTGAACCAATTTGCAACCCACCTAGTGATACAGGGGTTGATGCCTAGCTTAGTGAGTTTTTCTATGATTCCTGAGTGGGGAATGGCATCAAAGACCTTGGCCAGGTCAAGGTAAGCTGTATGACCCACCTTGCCTTCATTCACAGCTCTGGTGACTGACTCAAAGAAGTCGACCAGCTTGAGCAGGCATGATCTGCCCTTCACAAAACCAAACTGTGTGGGATCCAGAGTTTGGAGATTCCCTATATCCTTGTTTATTAGGTCCATGATGATGCATTCCATAGCTTTGCATATCAGACTCGTCAGGCTAATGGGGCAATAGTTCCCAGGGTTTGTAGTCACTCCTCCTTTGTGGAGAGGGATGACTGTAGCAGTGTGCCATTCAGTAGGGACAAACCCAGAGGTGAGGCTGTGACTGAACAGGGCACACAGATGTGGTGACAGTTCACTCTGCAGTTCATGTAGAACACAGCCAGGGATATTGTCAGGTCCCATAGAAGCTGTATTATTGGCCTTGGACAGTGCTGTTTCAACCTGTAGAGCAGTAATACTGGGTGCCTGGCAATCTACTGGTATTGTGATTGGTCCTTTGGTGGGGGAGAGAGGGGTAAAGTTGGCACTGAATCTGTCAGCCAGTATATTGGCAATATCTGTTGGCTTGGTATAGGAGGTACCATTGTGCAGTAGCTCAGAGAAAATCTGGGTATTGCCATGGGGATTCTTTACAAAACTATAGAAGGCCTTGTGGCTGTCTTTACTATCGGATGCAATTCTGCTTTCATAGCTAGCTTTAGAGGATTTGATGAGAGATCTCAACTTTTTGTTGAGGCTGATAAGGGAGTCTTTCCCGTCTTGGGACTTCACCTTATTCTGCATCAATTTCCTCCTTCTGTTGTAGAGTTTGTTTATGGCAGGGGACTACCAGATGGGCTTCCTTTTTTTGGAGGAGTCCATCTTGGTTCTATTAGATATGGCAAGATCCATGCATTTGTGTACGTGTTCTACAGTGATTTGCTATATGATTCAGCAGGCATGCAACTATTCTCTATTGACATGGGTGCTGTGAAGTTAGCCACCTCATGATTTTAGGAGCCCTTCCTTAGCTTTGGAGAAGTTTTTCATGGTGGTTACCTTTGTGGGGTGGGTAGGACAGATGTGGATTTCCAAGGTGATTAGTTTGTGGTTGGATCTGACCAGGGAGGAGTTGACTAATGGTGTAGGGCAATGGACGCCCATGTTAGTAATGACCAGGTCAAGGATTTTGCTACCTCTAGTGGGAGTAAGAAAGAGCTGGTCCAGGGCATTGGAATTAATGAATTCCAGGAAACATTGGGCAAGTGTATTGGTACATGAGTAGTTTTCCCAGTTAATGGAGGGGTAGTTGAAGTCGCCCAGTTTGAGAGTGTTAGGTTGGACCCTACTATTCTCCAGGGTGCTTAAGAACGTGGAGTATGAGTCTTGGAACATGGCTGGGGACCTATAGCAGACTACGACCTGAATCGCTGTCTTACCCAATGTTAGTTGCACCTGAAGTATCTCTGATACATTATGTTGGGCTACCATCCTTTGTGAATAGCCAAACACCACCACCTTTGGAGCTTCGATCCAAGTTCTGGGACCGAAAGGTGTGGAATGAGTTATAGCCTGGTAATGCAGAGGGTACTTTCTGCTGCCTTGAACCAGGTCTCTGTTACAGCACAAATGTCGATGTTATCCATTTTAAGGAGTGCTTTGAGTGAGTGCATTTTGAGATTTAGACTTCTAGCATTGAGCAGCATGACCCTCAGATTGTATTTGTTTGTGGCTGTTATGGTGGTAATTTGGTCCTTGGAACACCACATAAAAAAGGCACTATAGGGGTGGCAAGAGCCTTGGCCAGCATCCGGAAACCCAGGGGTAACAGATACAGGCCATCTCTGGCAAAGCATTGAGGTATATCAATCATGTCATCCCAGGCAGACAGATACTGGATCCCCTTAGAATGACACCAGGAACTTAGCCAATTGTTGAAATCAATCATTTTCTGCTTGCACTGTGGTATCATTCTGGGTGATGCTAGGAGGCTGCTCAGGGCTAGGGCCTTTCCCGCTTGGGCTACATAATCCGAGAGCTCCTCCATGTCTCTTTTCATGTAGTCCAGGGAGGTACATCTCAGGTCATTCACATCCACATGTACAATGATAGAGTCATATTGTACCTGTTGTTGAGGGACCTGAGTGCGTGCGTTATGTGACGGATCCTGGTGCCTGACATGCAGCTGACTGTTACTTTCTTCTTATTCAACCTAGTGAGTGGAACATCAGTGTGCCTCACTATCGAGTCACCTATGATCAGTGTGTTGGGCATGATTTTTTGCCTTAGGGACTTTGGTGGAGTGGCACACTGTTTAGGAGAGTTATGTGTCTCGTGATTAGTGTTGTATTGTGTTGTGTTGTGGTGGTTGAGTGCATGTCTGCCTTGGCGGTCTCTGCTGTTTGGATCGATTTTTATTGAGAGCCTCCACAAAGGTGGGTGTGTGGTTTGTGTTAATATTGAGAGACAAGTTAACAATGAACACAGCCCTAATGATATTCCTGGTAAGCTAAAATACAAGAGCCTTAAATAGAAGAAAGAGGGCTCTATGCCTCAGCTTTAGAAAAGAATGGAACCAAAAAGTGAATAAAACCAAAACAGCACCAGCTCTAAGGAATACTGCCATGAGTTACCTTTCTAAGTAGATTTAGACACTCAGTTGTAAGAGAGGAAGGACACTCTTCCAACAAATGACAAACAGAAATTCCAGAATTGGCTGTCCTCTGCATAAGCCAGAAACACTTTGAAAAGGCACAGTTCAGGGATGACACCTTGAGGTGACCAAGAGTAAATACAACTAGAGTCACAGTGGAAAAAGATAAGCAAAATGTTCATACTTCTTAGAAAACTTTGAGTATAAAATGATTTATTCTACATAAGGCTGGAATAAAAGTAATATGTTAACTATTAGTGCCCAAAACTGTAAAGAAACTGAGTAATGAAGTTAGCGCATAAAGTGCTACTTATATATTCTAACCCTTAACCTAGGCCTAACACTAATCCTAGCCCTACGTAAAACCCTAACCATAATGCTAATAGTAACTCTAGTCCTAACCTTAATGTTATGTAGCACAAATACACTCATGCGCATGTACACACACACACACACACACACACACACACACACACACACACACACACACACACACACACACACACGCACCTAATCCTAACTGAATCCCAGACAATAAGCCTAGTCCTAACCTTAATTCTAACCATAACCCCATCCATAGCTGTAATCTTACCACGTTTTTACCTCATACACTTCTAGTACCAAATTTTGTTATTTCTCCAGGCAGCTTAATATTGTGGCACATTTGCAATCTGTAATTGCAATGCTCTAGATTCAAAATTCGGTATTTCAGCTTGGATTTATGTTGCAAATATTGTAAATACTAATACTTTTTTAAGGCACGCAGATGCATTTTTTGTGTTGCTAAAAAGTGTTCTGACAAGAATCTGTATTTTCATGCTATTTATTGTATATAAGTGATGCATAAAATGAATGACTATGTTCCTGTTACTCAGAGATGTTTGCATCCTGATGTAATGACACATTGTGCCTGGAATTGCAATTACACAGATTGTACTACAGTGAAGGAGAAGACATTCCAGAATAACTTGAGGATACATAGACATCTTCCTGCAAGAAACCCAGAAGAGGAGAGCACATCTGCAAGCCAGACTAATTTTTGTGGGAGGAAAGGACTTTTAACAAAACAGGTACTTTATATCTGAGAAGAGTCTGGACCAGACTTTTATGAAATAGTGGTGTTTGCTGCATATGGTTCCCATTATGTTAGTCAACTGTGCCTAATGTCGACAGTTTTTCTGCCTAGTTTGGTCAATGGGAAAGCTGTTGACATTGGTATGAGATCACTGTAATACCAGAGTTGAGGAATTTGCCGTTTCCCGATTGCTGTGCAACCTTGGAGTTGGCATGTATAATCACCCAGGGATCAGGGGTGCACCCGCCTGCAAAAACATTGGTATAGGGATGTTCTGAGATTATGTCTTTGAGCATGCCCTGTGAGAGGTTGTTTTTTTTAATATATATTTTTTGCTTGAAATTTTATGCATCAATATTTTGCAGTTAATATGAGTCATATGTGTCATCTGAGAGCAAGCAGATGCCTGCTGTGGATTCTGAATGAATTAGTGAAGTTAGAGTCCTGTAGCAGCCCATCCCAGTCCTCGCTTCCTACTCCCCTCTGCACATCCTAGCCATTCCTAAAGGAATCCATGATATTCTCTTACTATCCAATTTGCCAACTAGTTCCATGAGTTTACTACTGTCTACATGAAGTATTACTTTTTGAAGTCTCACTTAAAAATTAATTGCCCCCTTTTTTGTATTCATGCTCTTTCGTTTCCCCTTCGAACTTTTTAAGTTATTCGGTTAAATACACTTAATTATAGATTGTATAAACACAATCAAAATACAAATATTTAACTCTGAGTGATTTCAGTTGCTCTGGTGAAGGGTACTTTTAGAAAATGTAAAACAGCACAAAATCTCAGAATTTACTGTTGTGATACATTTGAATGTTATGTGACGTTATGGCCAGTCAGCATATAATAAATATTTTTTTACTTTTTATTGACAACATTAGTTTGACTGGTTAAAAGCTGTATTAGGTAAGCTCACAGAATATGGCTGCCCCAAATGGGTTATGAGCAAAACAGTAATGCTCTGTTGCCCCCTACTGGCCATTGCTTCATATAACAGAAAGAGAATCTATTCTGTGGCATACCTGTAATTCAGGTTCCTACATACATACTGTCGTGTTTCTGATTTTGGATTTGAAATCCTGATATCCTGCCTATTTTAAGCACATTAAAATTGTTTGAGATGAACAATATAGCTGTATATTAGATTCCCCAGTTGTAACTGCGTTACTTATGTTCCTATATTCAGCACATTTTATTTTCCAAAATCCACTGAAACATCTTCATTTTTGAAAATTTTACTACAGATGAAAGAAACCTTTGTTTTAATTTCTATTTGTATGTAGAGCTAGGCAAAATACATGTC
Source organism: Protopterus annectens (assembly GCF_019279795.1). Lineage (NCBI taxonomy): Eukaryota > Metazoa > Chordata > Ceratodontiformes > Protopteridae > Protopterus > Protopterus annectens. The sequence goes on along the minus strand of NC_056744.1, from coordinate 1,784,292,732 downwards.
TAGAAAGAAGCAAGCAAAGCTGCTTGCAGATACATTGCAACAAATATATATATATATATATATATATATATATATATATATATATACACACGCACACGCACACGCACACACACACACACACACACACACACACACACACACATAATATATATAGGGGACTTGCAGACATTGGACCTGACCCAGTTTGGCTTCGTCAAGGGCAGATCATGCCTTTTGAACTTGGTCGACTTCTTCGAAACAGTCACCAAGGCCATTGATGAGGGAAAGGCAGTCCATACAGCCTACCTTGACCTTGCAAAGGCTTTTGACACAATACCCCACTCGGGTATTGTAGAAAAACTTACCAGCTTAAATGTAAACCCATATGTCACAAGATGGGTTGCAAACTGGCTTAAGGACAGAACCCACAGGGTTAGAGTTGCTGGCGCTATGTCAGACTCCAAGCCGGTCACAAGTGGTGTCCCACAGGCTCGGTCCTTGGCCCCTATTGTTCGGCATCTACTTCTCAGAAGTACAGGCCAACATGGGAGGACTTTGGCTGACAAAGTTTGCAGACGACTGCAAACTGGGCGCCATAGTGGAAAGTGCATCGGACACGGATATCCTACAGAAGGGACTCACAGAAACAGATAGCTGGTGCCAGAGCCATGGCCTGAAGTTAAACGCCAAAAAATGTATAGTCATACCCTTCGGGAAAAACAAGGTAACCCCAAGCTACCATATAGGCGGCAATCCACTAAGCACAGAAGAGGTTATCAGGGACCTGGGGACCCAGGTTGACAGTGGCCTTTCTTTTGACACTCACGTTGCTAAAGTGGTTAGAAAGACCTTCTACATTGCCCACCTGACCATGAAGGGATTCCCATCCAGATCTAGTGAGGTCATTGTTCCCTGTACTCTTCACTTATCAGACCAATGATCGAGTACAATGCCCCATTCGGGATGTATCTCACCCGACATCTGCAGCAATTGGAGAGACCCCAAAAGTTCCTCACCAAAAGGATAAAGGGACTCCAAAATCTGTCATATGCTGCCAGATTGAAGAAACTCCAGCTCTATTCAGTCGCATACCGTCTGCTCAGAGGTGACATGTGCCTGACATACAAGGCCATGTCCAACCCGAATTAATGGACATGCTCCACCTCAAAAAATCCAAATCCACCAAAACCACTAGAGCAAGTGACTTAAACCTTAGCACGGATATAAATAGGACGTGCTGGAGAGATATATTTATCACTCAGAGACTCCCTATGCTGTGGAATAAAATCCCGGTCCATGTGAGGCAGAGCACCTCGCTGGCTCTGTTCAAGAGAAATCTTGACCTGTGGATGGGAGATCATATGTTTACCCCGGGAATCATCTCTGTGTCACTGCTGGACAGAGGCACAACAAACTAATGGGCACAGTATTTTTTCATATAAGGGGTGGCGTAAGCCACAAAACTTTGGGCTAGGCTTATAAATGCCTTAGGGCAGATAGCCTAGTATAAACCTATGAACCTATGAACCTATGATTTGTAAAAATTACACACATTGTTTTTGAAAAGGTGTTTAGAGGAAGACAAACAATCCATATCTAGTAATTGTTTCGGCAGTATAGCTTTAAATTATTAAAAAGTAAGATAAGTGAGCTTTGGCAAAGTTGCATTAAAATATGAAATGTGATTCATGCCTCTGGTGGCCAAATAAATGATGTTGCTGTCAGTTTGTAGTAAATGAGTTTGCTTAAGGCAATGGTAAGACAAAAGTGCTTTGATTAAAAGTGTATCATGGTGATGTAAAATTTAATTCACTGATAACATATCAAAAATTACAAAGACTTATTCATGTAATACTGATTATCATTGGCAGGAAACAGAACTTCATCCTGGTCACAGTAAACTGGCAGTATTGCTTTTACATCCACGGGCTGTTGCATGTTAAAAACATGCATTTCCCAATCTCAGTTTGTGAACTTACATTTAGGGTAACATAAACTGGATAAGGTGTTGAATGTTATGTGAAATTCAGTTACTGCAGGGCTGTAACCAAAGTGGAGGGACTATTTGCCATGTAGTGGCCAGCAAGGCAACCATTGGGATGGGCTTACACTATATCATTGACACAGAATGTCCTATGTTCCTATATTAGAAGCCCAGACAAATAGAAACATTAATGATGAATGACGTTTCTGGTGTCTGGGTGGTGGTACCAAGCCCACTACCTAAAGGAAAAGATTCATGAGACTCCAAAATTCAAGCAACAAGGGTTCCAAAATGCTAGGGTCTTTAACCAAATATTTTTGAAACTTTGGCTTCAAGACCTGCTTTCTTGAAGAACTATATTTTCACATGTAAAAGTAACTTATGACATGCATGATACACTGACATAAACATATCCTATATTAACACACACACACACACACACACACACACACACACACACACACACACACACACACACACACACACACACACACACACACACACACACACACACACACACACACACACATATATACTCTTTTATGTGAGAGATACAACCCCTAAACTGACTGGACAGCTATATGGTGCAGTATCCCTCACTGCTACATTACAACAAAGTCACCATTCCCATGAAAGAAATGGCATGGCGAAAAAAATACATATGTCAAACAGGGCAGAGAGCAGTAATTGACTCAGCCCCATTTTAGGCAGAGCCTTGCTCAGTATCATGCAAGAAACAAATGGGTCTTTAAGAATGTATATCAGTACTACTGCAAGTATTAGGTATATAGGATAAAGTCTGAAACTACTGCTGCAGCTATTAGGTATACGGGTTAAAGTCTGAAACCTCTGCAGGTATATGGGATAAAGTCTGAAACCTCTGTACCAAATTATTCACTCTTGCAGTTTCTAAAGCAGTAAAAAAAAAAAAAACACACTGCATTTACACCTATACACACTCACACATTCAGTTTCATATGATTAAGATTCAAATAGTTGGCATTTGCAGACGTGTCTTTTTTCCCATTTAATTCTCACTGCCCCTTGTGGAAACTGAGAACTTTTGATGAATTCATTCTGGAAAGATAGATGCACTGTGAATGCATTGCACATTAGTTCATGAAAAATTAAGAATTATGCCTGACAAACAGCTGAAACTATTCAGTACCTGTTACAGTGACAGAATTTATCACATTCAAAGAAGTCATGACCAGACTGCAAGGCTACTTCTGCTTTGTGATGACCATTTAAAATTGGAGGCCCTCATAGCTCTCAACTGTCCAGATTTCTTACTCTAAGATATTGAGAGGTATGGAGACCCCTACATTTATTTCCACTTCCCCCAAGACCTACTCAGTTGCAAACTCTGTCCCACTACAAAACCTGTCTACAAGAAAAGGTAAGTTTATTGTAGTCTGCATTTCACACAAGTTACCGGTGAAGGCAATCTGCCCCACAAAAGAGTAGGACTTAACTCCTCACATTAATTTGGAAGTCCTTAGCAATGTTTCTAAAAATGATATCTTCATATCCCTATTAAATACCCAACATAATAAAAAATGAGAGACAAGGCATTCTCCTTTAGGTACCTTGTTATTAGAGAGACAAGGTGTTCTCCTTCAAGTACCTTGTTATTGGAGAGACAAGGCATTTTCCTTCAGGTACCTTGTTATGGGAGAGACAAGGCATTCTCCTTCAGGTACCTTGTTATTGGAGAGACAAGGGTTCTCCTTCCGGTACCTTGTTATTGGAGAGACAAAGCGTTCTCCTTCAGGTACCTTGTTATTGGAGAGACAAGGCATTCTTCTACAGGTACCTTGGTATTGGAGAGACAAGGCATTCTCCTTCAGGTACCTTGTTATTGGAGAGAGAAGGCATTCTCCTTCAGGTACCTTGTTATTGGAGAGACAAGGCATTCTCCTTCAGGTACCTTGGTATTGGAGAGACAAGGCATTCTCCTTCAGGTACCTTGTTATTGGAGAGACAAGGCGTTCTCCTTCAGGTACCTTATTATTGGAGAGACAAGGCGTTCTCCTTCAGGTACCTTGTTATTGGAGAGACAAGGTGTTCTCCTTCAGGTATCTTGTTATTGGAGAGAGAAGGCATTCTCTTTCAGGTACCTTATTATTGCAGAGACAAGGCATTCTCCTTCAGGTACCTTGTTTTTGAAATAGTTCAGCTTTTAGCCTGTGCAACATGACAAATCTTCATTCTGGTTTCATACCAAAATATCTGGGTTAAAATGACCAGCTGCTACCAGTTAAACAAAAGTGGACAGGTCACCTTTACTAGCTGTAACTGACAATTCTGCCTTTGTAGAATGGATTGCTAGTACAATGTCTTTGCTTTTGTGCTATCTGTGATCAGACTTTTTTAACTGCTCTATGTAGCTGTTGTCTCGTGTTTACTTACAACCACTTCCAACCTAATCTGCTGCAGTTTGTGTGAGAGGTAGTTAGGTAATGTTATTGGAGACAAAGCTCTCACACAAAGCCCTAAGAGATAAAAAGCAGGTTGTCATCACTACATAATAACACACTAAATAGGTGTGTGAGAGGTAGTTAGGTAATGTTATTGGAGACAAAGCTCTCACACAAAGCCCTAAGAAATAAAAAGCAGGTTGTCATCACTACCTAATAACACACTAAATAGGTGTGTGAGAGGTAGTTAAGTAATGTTATTGGAGAGAAAGCTCTCACACAAAGCCAATACAAATAACAAGCAGGCAAGTTGTCATCACCACACAACACCACACTAAACCAGTGTGTGAGTGTGTGAGAGGTAGTTAGGTAATGTTATTGGAGACAAAGCTCTCACACAAAGCCAATACAAATAACAAGCAGGCAGGTTGTCATCACCACACAACACCACACTAAACCAGTGTGTGAGTGTGTGAGTGTGTGAGAGGTAGTTAGGTAATGTTATTGGAGACAAAGCTCTCACACAAAGCCAATACAAATAACAAGCAGGCAGGTTGTCATCACCACACAACACCACACTAAACCAATCTCTTACACCTCAGACCAAACATATAGACCTACATATACTGAGGCTTTTAAAAGCAAACTACCTACACTAATGTGCCTTGTATATGCAACTCAACAAACAATTACCCTCAACAACCTTACAAACATACATCACAGGCAGCACCCACCATGGAACATATACCCAGGATTTACATTGACCCGTCCAGAAGCCCATAAGGCAACCCCCCCACACTTACCAATATCCTCTTCATAGACAACTCCATAGTGAATCCCAACAATGCACTCCTTACCAGGCAGTTTAAAGACAGGTTGATGGTCACTTCCCTATAATGTGCCAGGAGTCACATCACACAAGCACTCAAGCTCCACACCACAAGTGCACATATGATACATTGTACATGTGGGTGCACATGACTTGAGACATACCTCCCTGGACTATATGAAGAGAGACATGATTGAGCTCTTGGAATATTTTTCTGAGGCAAGTATGAATAATGCCACAATACAAACAAATGACAAATGACCTCAACAACTGTCTAAGATTCTAGAGTCATTCTATGGGGTATAATATATATCAGCCTGAGAAGGGAAAGAAGACAGTCAAAACTGCTTTGCCAAGGATGGGTTATACCTTACCATCAAGGTTTCCATACACTGACTAAGATCTTGTCCAGCACTAGCATGCCCTTTATTTATTTATTATTTATTTATTTTACATTTGTTAACCGGGGGTGTCTGACTGAGCCGAAAAGGCCCTTTTTCAGCAGAGGCCCGGGGAGATAAGCTCCACAAAGAAAAATTACAGACACATTTAGTTATTTAGACATGATCGGTATACACACAAATTACAGGAGACATGTTTTTACAGTGGTATGCGGCACATAAACAGTTACAGTGGAGAGAACAAACAAAAAAATATTAATTTTAAAAATACAGGTAATTAATAGATTTGTGATGTACATCTGAAATTTGGAACATAGGTAGAATACATACATAGTACGCAGGTACAGTACATACATTGTAGATTAGCCAGTGTTTGTGAGTAAGATTGAAAACTATTATCAAGTGCTCTAGATTTTGTATGTATGCGTTATCTGCTTTCACTAGCCTGGGGAGCAATCATGGCACTGCCAACTTTGCTTGAGATGTTGCCTGATGAGATCTTTAAAGGAGGCTTTGGATGATGTGTTTTGAATGCTAGTAGGGACAGAGTTCCATTTTTTAGCCACTGAACTATTATATAGGGCATCTCCAAAGTTATTGTAGCTGTTGGTGACTTCTAGTAGTAGTTTGCTTGTAGATCTAAGAGGCCTTTTGGCTGTGATGTTGTACTAGGTTTTTGAGGGCAGGACACTTATTGGGGAGGTAATAGATAGAATGACAGAGGCAGAGCTGATTGTAGGTTAGGAGGTTGGGGAGTTCAAGCCAGTGGAGCTGTCTCAAAGCAGTACAGTGATGAGTTCTATATGAGCAATTTGCAGCAAAGTGGGCAATTCTGTTATAGCAGGCTTCCATTTTGTTTAGTTTAGTTTTGTTGATTAGTCAGAATGGGAGATGCATATAGTAGGGTGGATAGAAGTTGGGAGCGAGCAATGGCTGATCTTGTGTTGTAGGTAAGAAATGGTTTGATACGGTAGAGCGACCCCAGTTTGGCATGTACTTTTTTAATAGTTAAGTTGAGATGACTATCAAATTTTAGGTGGGAGTCTATGGTTATTCCCAATAGCTTAGCCTGTGCCACTGGAGCGATTGGAGTAGCATTAGTGGAGTAGATAGTGAATTGACTGTTAGTGTTTTTGTTAGAACTGGTTATAATCATAAGCTGAGTTTTCTTTGGATTGAGGATAAGTTGGGCTTTGGTAAGGTAGTTTTCAACATCAGAGAATGCTAGTTGAGTTGTTTGCAGGAGGGTGGGAATGTTTTGTGCAGCACAGATTAAGTTAGTGTCATCTGCATACTGAATTATAGATGCATGCTGTGTGGAGGTATGGAGGTCATTTGTGAAGACTGTGAATAGTAGTGGTCCTAAGATAGAACCCTGTGGTACTCTTATAGTTATGGGCTGCTGAGCAGAGAGAGAATTTTCCCATTTCACAGCTTAGTACCTGTCAGTTAAGTAGCTTTGGAACCAAGTAAGAGTGGAATTTGATAGATAATATTGGTTTAGTTTGTTTAGCAGGATTTGGTGTGAGTCTGTGTCAAATGCTTTGGACATATCCAAAAAAAGAGTTGACACCTGTAGGCCTTCATTTTTGAGATGGTTTACTGTGTCTGTGAAACAGAGGAGCGCTGTAGTGGTACTATGGGCAGGTCTGAAACCATGCTGAGTAGGTGACAGGATGTTGCTGTCAAGGAGATAGTTTAGCATCTGCGTATGGATGCATTTTTCTAGGATTTTGGCCATGGGGAGAGTATAGCAATGGGTCTGTAGTTATTAAGTTCAGTGGAGGTCCCACCTTTATGTATGGGTGTAACATAGGATATTTTCCAGAGTTTGGGCACATAGTTTTCAACAACTGATCTGTTTATGAGAGTGGAGACTGGGATAACAATAGCATCTGCTGTAAGTTTCAGGAAATAGCTGGGGAGTAGGTCGGCTGCTGTTGATGAGGTTTTTAGTTTGGAGAGCATGCTTTTGATTGAAGTGGTGGAAACTGTTTTGAGGTTAAAGCTTGTATTAGTGTTATTTGTGTTGGGGGGGATAGTGAGGAAGGAACTGTTCTGTGATACTAAGGATAGAACTGAGTTCACAAAGTGGGAGCTGAATTGTGTTTCGATGGGAACTTTAGTGTCGGGGTGGTTGGTTTGGGGGGTAGCCTTTTGGGTGGGTTTTAGTAGCTGGTTTACATTTTTCCAAAATTTTTGCGGGTTGTGTTGGTATTTAGTTTGTAATGTTGTGTAGTAGGATTTTTTGTCCAGCCTAATGAATTTTTTTGCATGGTTGCGCAGTTCTTGGTACTTAGTTAGGCTTTGTGTTTCTTTGTTTTTTTATAGTAAAGCCAGGCAGTGTCTCTGGACTTGAGGATTTGTTTGGTTTCTTTACTGAGCAGGGGTTTGTAGAGGTTCTAACCTTGATTTTGCACAATGGAGCGACAGTGTCTAGGTGTTGTAGAAATGTTTTGTTGAAATATGCTACAGTCTGGTCAAGTGGGAGGGTTATTAGGAGGGGGTCCAGTCACAGTTACAGAGTAAAGTGTTGAGAACCTCAGAAGAGAATTTTTTTGTGTTTCTACTGGATATATAGTTAGTGGTTTTGCATATGCTTGTTCTAATACGTATAAAGTATATTATGTTGTAGTCACTTAAGGTGTCTGGGAGACTGCCTGTGTGAGCGTACAATGTAGGGTTGTTGGTTAGGACCCAGTCAAGGATGGATTCCCTTTTAGATTTTTTATCACATCTAGTTGGAATTTGGACTAGCTGTTGGTAGCCATGGAGATTTATTAGATTACTTGGTGGTTCTGATATACAGGTGAACCAATCTAGGTTGAAGTCCCCCAGAATAAGGGTTTCTTGTGAGTATGTGGAAGAACACCAGGATAAGAAGTCTTCAAGGCTAGCAGGTGTATTACCAGGTGGAATATAGATCACAATTGTGGTGATGACCTTTTTAGGGTGAAGTTGAAGTTGTGAGATAAGTATGTCCCAATTATTGGGGGAGGGGTAGGAGTTTGGTAATTGACGGACAGTTAAGTTTGACTTGTACAGTAAGGCAGTTCCACCCCCTTTACGGAGTGGTCTGTCTTGTCTAATGATATTGTAGCCGGTAGGGAGAACTTCTGAGTTAGCAATGTTTTTATTTAGCCAGGTTTCTGTTAAAGGAACTACGTCTGAGGAGTAGTGTGCTATTGTGGCCTGGAGTTCAGGTATTTTATTTTTGATACTTCTAATATTAATATTTAGCATTAAAACATGATTGGTTTTGCTGCTGTTGTTGATTTGCCCAGGGATGAAGAAAGTGGGGATGTTAGGTTCTGACATTTGTGTTGGAGCAGTTTGAGTTGGACAGGATGCATTTGGGCCTGGGTTGGGGTGGATATCCCCACTTATGGTGATCCTGGAGTTAAAATGGTTATACAGATGTTGGAGTTTGGTGAGGAGTGTGAGAAAGTATTGTGTTGTTTTGGAGTAGGAATGAGAGCATATGCATTTAGTCCTGAATTGGTCCGTTATGTAGTTCTTGAATAACTGTGGGCAGATATTATTATAATATGTGGTGTCTGTATACAAGAGTGCATAATGCGGTGTTGTGCTACTAAGTTTAGGGATATTGCTGGAGTGATAACTTGTGGTGTTGCAAAGAATTATGAGAAGACAGACTAGACTTAGTTGCGTGATAGTCATGGTTGTAAAGTTTAAGTTGTTTCTAGGTGGGGGTCTGAATAGGAATTATAGGGTTGCACTATATGTGGATGGGGAAGTAGTGTGGGTGATGTAAAAATGCCTAGTGGGAATGAGAGTGATTGGGAGTATTTTGTGTGGAGCAAGTTGGTGTGGTATAATGTGATATGACTTGAGGAGCTGTGATTGGTGGAGGTGATGTGAGGGTGAGCTGTGGGTGTGGCTGTGAGTACTATAAATGTAGAGGTAGTGGGGGCGGGAGGGAATAGGGGGCAGGACAGGGGAGCCGAGAGAGCCCGAGCATTAGCGAGGGTGAACGGAACAGGGCAGAGCCAACCAAGACAAAAGAAAAAGTATTACTTTACAAATCTGAACACTTTCAAAACAAATTCCTGAGGTCTAATGGCTTACCGGCAAGCAGAATGTAATTGCTGAGGAGCACTTGTGTCCTGGTGGGAGACTAGAAATTTAAAGATGGCTCCATGCTCAGCAGGATTCTAATATAGACTTAGTATTGGGGGAGGGAGATAGCACAAGGGGTGTAAACCAGGTGGAATGCAAAGAAACCAGAGAGGCAATCAGTGGAAATCAGTGAAGGCCTCAGAGGGGGTAAGTAATAATTCAAACTACCTGTAAAGTGAAGGAGAGAAGAGACAGCAAAGTTTATTAAGGTTGGGAGTGTCTTCACATTGACTTGCTGATTAGTAACCAGTGTGTGCACAGATTAGAGTAGGGAGATACATTAGCAATGAAGAGGAATGTATAGAGATGCAAATAAACAGGTGGGCCTCCAAGTGATACAAACTAAGGCAGAAAGCACTGAGAGGGCTGCTTAATGGTTAATTTAGTCACAGGGATCCGAGTTAAATGTATACTGTCTATTGGACAGTTAGGATTACTGTACTAGCGGGGAGGGGGGGGGACACAAGGCTACAACAGTCAGTTTTATTAGCAAGCTGAGAACTACTAAGAAATACTGCTGATGTAATAGCTTCACTCTCATAAATCATACAAGTAGAATGCCTAGGTGGACTGACCCGGCTCTTGAGGCTCAACATGTATATCCTTGTTTAGTTTGCAGTACTGATTCCTTCTTATACTGTATGGGTGGAGTGGTAGCCGCAGACTGCAGATTTGCTTGAGTGTGCTCTAAAGAGAGAGAGAGAAAAAAAGAGAGGATGAAGCTAATAGAAGGAGACAAAGACAGGTCAAAGGAAGTAATTAGGAGATAGGAGGGTGTAAAAGATACAAATCTGAGGATAGTGTGGATAAAGCAGGAGAATAGATGCTACTGCTATAGTTTGCGAGTGCTTCAACAGTAACCACATCACAGTGCCATAACTATGTTTGGAAACAGGTTAATAAATCATGCACAACACATTTATCAGCCAATTATCCTGTGCATACAAGAAAAAGGAAAATGAACATAACAGCACAGCTGAAGCAATAGCAGAGACAACTGTAGTGCTAAGTCAGTAAATACTGTTTCTAACTCCAAGACTAGGTCAATTAGATGTACATTACAGCTATAACAGCAGGTTTAGTAGCATAGAGACAACATAGCTGCAGTGGTAGTGTCAGTAAAAACACAATGCCCGAATGACAGAATCAACCAGTTAAATAAACAAATAAGCAGATCAGTAGTCAGGAATCAGAAAAATGAATACTAATTGTATAGATCCAAATACAGCAAAAAGTAAGTATTACTTTACAAATCTGAACACTTTTAAAAAAATTCCTGAGGTCTAATGGCTTACCGGCAAGCAGGATGTAATTGCTGAGGAGCACTTGTGTCCTGGTGGGAGACTAGACATTTAAAGATGGCTCCATGCTCAGCAGGATTCTAATATAGACTTTGTATTGGGGGAGGGAGATAGCACAAGGGGTGTAAACCAGGTGGAATGCAAAGAAACCAGAGAGGCAATCAGTGGAAATCAGTGAAGGTCTCAGAGGGGGTAAGTAATAATTCAAACTACCTGTAAAGTGAAGGAGAGAAGAGACAGCAAAGTTTATTAAGGTTGGGAGCGTGTCTTCACATTGACTTGCTGATTAGTAACCAGTTTGTGCACATATTAGAGTAGGGAGATACATTAGCAATGAAGGGGAATGTATAGAGATGCAAATAAACAGGTGGGCCTCCAAGTGATACAAACTAAGGCAGAAAGCACTGAGAGGGCTGCTTGATGTTTTTTTATGTAAAGTCAATCTTCCAGAGCTTCCAACAGAAGTAAATAGAATCAAGACAACATCAAGAAACAGGGCAGAGCCTAGATGGCTAACTGAGAGCAGTGAATTTTGAGAGCTCCATAAGCTAGTATAATAATATAGGAAAATGTTATTAGTTTTAAGTTTAAAACATCAGAAATCTATAGATAAACTACTAAACTACATAAATATCAATTTTGGTGGAGAGATACAAAAATTTTCCTGTCAAGTAACTTGGAGATATATATTGAGTCACTGAATATGAACAACTCAAGTAATTCTCATCCAGATGCTGCTTTGAAAAAAGAATTGCAGTTGATGACATCTACCTTACAGAAACTATCTTTTAAGATGGATGGCTTTAAAAATGACTTAGAAAACCTCAAATTAAATTTTCAAAAACAGACTGATACTCTTAAGTAACTACTACAGCAACAACATACAAAACTAACAAATATAGAGACTTCTGTGGCGACCCCTAACAGGAACAGCCGAAAGAAGATGATGATGAGAGACTTCTCTAAATGACATTGACGGGAGACTCAAAGAGGAAGAATTCCAAAAAAGAATTTCTGCTTAAACAGAATACATGGCTGCTTAACAAAATAGATGACTTAGAAAACAGAGAAAGGAGAAACAACATAAGGATCTTTGGTCTGCCTGAAAACACTGAAGGATAAGACATTATTTCATTCTTAACAACTGGATTCCTGAATTTTTAGACTTGAAAGAGGAACTTTCATTTGGGATTGAAAGGGTGCATAGAGCACTGAGGAAACCTGCTTTTAACTCAACAAATGCTCCACTTAGATCCATAGTTAAAACATTTCTTTCATTTCTGGACAAGCAACTAATATTAAAATCTGCTTGGAGAAAACCATCCTTAAAATACAATCAAAGCCTGATAAGGTTTGACAATGATTATTCTTCCAGAACAAAGGAAAAAAGTCTGCCCAATAATAAAACTGTTGAAACAAAACAACATTAAAGCACAGCTGGCCTTTCCAGCCAAGATAAAAATACTTTTTGCCAATGAGATGAGAACCTTTAATGACTTAGAAGAAGCTATTATAGTCATCAAAACAACAATATAGCGTCTGTCCCAGAAGAAATGGATTTGATGGCCGCTACTCTTAAAAGAATAAAAGAAACAAATCCTTGGACTCATGCTAGAAAGAAGAAACCAAAAAACTGATTCCAAGACAGCTGTCCCCAAAAAATAACTCTTACAACTACATCTCTCAAAGTATCAACTGATATGGTACATTACTTGTCATCTGTTTTTATTTTTAAAAAAGAAGGGATTCTTAAATAACTGAGAAACAGTAATGATTTATTCAGAATGTTCAAAGAGTCCAATAATTCTTTACAATCAAAGGTAGGTCAAGATGGGTTGCTATTTACATTATATATAAGTCGAACAAAGCAACATATAATACAAACATAGAAGTTTCTATTCCCCTACTTGAACTCAGTGAATACTTATCTTGTTCATTTTTCATTGATTTTACTTATAATAATTTAAGTAATTAATTAACTAATTCAACAAGGTACCATTCATCAGAGTTCAGACTCAAATGCTACAAATTAACATCATATATAACAGCAGAGTGTTTTGAAAAAAAAAATGCTGTCATGGAGACTAATGTGCTCTTCAGTTAAAGTATGATGTAGAAATGTCATGTATAGCCTGGTTAAATAATAGTAGCAAGATCGTATTACAAATGTCATCATTATTCTGTCTAAATATAGTTAATATCAATTATGGCAGGTATCATAGCTTCAAGTGCTGTTTGATCAATTCTGATATGGTTTGCGTAGTGGATGCAGCCGTGTCTGGCAGCTAGTACAAATGTCATTATTATTCTGTCTAAATATAGTTAATATCAATTATGGCAGGTATCATAGCTTCAAGTGCTGTTTGATCAATCCTGATATGGTTTGCGTAGTGGATGCAGCCGTGTCTGGCAGCTAGTACAAATGTCATTATTATTCAGTCTAAACATAATTAATATCAATTATGGCAGGTATCATAGCTTCGAGTGCTGTTTGATTAAGCCTGACATGGTGTATTTGGATTCAACTGTGTCTGGCGGCTGTTGTATGTTGTGGTTTTTGTCTATGGGAGGCTGTGGGTTGTGGCTTCTGATTGAAGTTTGCTGGTGCTTGTGTGTGTTGGGAGGAGACATTTGGTGTTTTGGTCTGGATCCGGGGGTGGATGGAGCTGTGGTTTGGGATATTTTGGTGGAGAGTGGTTTGTTTCTGTGTCTGCTATGTGGGAGGTGGGAGGGCTGGAGGAGTGTGTTGTCTCTTGTTGTGGTGGCTTGTTGGGAGTTTTTCTTTTTTTTATCTGTTTGCTCTCTGCTCTTATTCTGGCTGCTGCCTCACTGAAAGGGAGGGAATTTAGGCTTGAAGTTGCAGTGAAGTGAAGTTTTGCTTCAGGTGCATCATGAGCCTCTGGTATACAGTACACAGACACACTAACAGAAACAGAAGCGCCCAGGTTGCTGTGGTAACAGAGACAGAGTAACGATTATGCTTAGTGGCTCTGAGGAGCCTCTGAGATGATTCTTGGTAATGACGTTTTTGTTTTTTTAAAAATATATATATGATAAAAGGGCTGTTTTAAACCACATGTACACATATTGATGGTCTTCCAACACTTTGTTTAGCTTATTAAGTTGAGTCTTGATAAAAACACACACACACACACACACACAATAGTTATGCAATGTGTGATTTTAGTAAATCTAGACATAAAATATATAATCATCATATAAGATGAAGCAGTCTGCGGAATTTAGATATTAAAGACAGGATTAAATAACATGGGCTTGTGTATAATAACACTACTCTCTTAACTTGTCATAAATGACATACACTAATTGAACATCAAGGGGAAGCATAGGTTCATAGGTTCATAGATTGATACTAGGCTATCTGCCCTAGGACATTTACAAGCCTAGCCAGAGTGTGTCTGGCTTTTGCCACCCTTCTTAGATTAGTTGACTGTGCCTCTGTATAGTAGGTCACAGAAGACAGCCCATTTAAGATTAGTTTACCATGCCTCTGTCTAGCAGTGACACGGAAGAGATCCCAGGGGTAAATTTATGATCTCCCATCCAAACGTCAAGATTCTTCTTGAAGAGGGTCATTGAGGGGCTCTGTCTGACATGGATTGGGATTTTGTTCCAGAGTGAGGGGAGCCTCTGGGATATGAATCTGTCCCTCCAGCATGTTCTATTTATTTCTGTGCTGAGGTTTAAGTCACTAGAGCATGTAGTTCTGATGGATTTGGATTTCTTCAGGTGGAGCATGTCCATTAATTCTGGGTTGGACATGGCTTTATACGTCAGGCACAGATCGCCTCTGAGTAGGCGGTAAGCAAATGAGTAGAGCTGGAGTTTCTTTAGCCTAACTGCGTAGGACATCTGTTTGAGTCCCTTGATCCTCTTGGTGAGGTACTTTTGGGGTCTTTATAGTTGTAGCAGGTGTCAGGTAAGGTACATCCCAAATGGGGCATTGTATTCAATTATGGGCCTGATGAGTGATGAATAGAGGGGCACAATGACCTCTCTTGATCTAGATGTGAACCCCTTCGTGATAAGGTGGGCTATATAGAATGTCTTTCTAACCACTTTGGCAATGTGGCTGTCAAAGGAGAGATTGCAATCTGCTTGGGTCCCCAAATCCCTAATTACTTCTTCCATACTTAATGGATTACTACCTATGTGGTAATTTGTGGGCACTTTGTTTTTCCCAAAGGGGATGACTATGCACTTTTTGGCATTTAGCTTTAGGCCATGGCTCTGGCACCAGTTATCCGTCTCTGTGAGACCTTTTTGGAGGATGCTTGTGTCAGCCAGCATGTCGATTATGGCCCCCAGTTTGCAGTCATCTAGAAATTTTGTCAGCCATAGTCCTCCTGTGTTAGCCTGTACCTCAGAGAAATATATACCGAACAAGAGAGGTCCCAGGATTGAGCCTTGTGGGACACCACTTGTAACTGGTTTAGAGTCTGACATGGCACCTGCAATTCTGACCATGTGGGTTCTATCCCTAAGCTAGTTTGCAATCCATCTTGTGACATAGGGGTTGATATTTAAGCTGGTGAGCTTATTTATGATGCCCGAGTGGGATATTGTGTCGAAGGCTTTTGCAAGGTCAAGGTAGGCTGTGTGGACTAACTTCCCTTCGTCTATAGCCTTGGTGACTGTTTCAAAAAAATTGACTAGGTTCAAGAGGCAAGATCTGCCCTTAACAAATCCAAATTGGGAAGGATCCAGTGTTTGGAGGTTCCCAATGTCTTTGTTTATGAGTTCCATGATGATACGCTCCATAGCTTTGCAGACCAGGCTAGTTAGGCTTGTAGGGCGATAGTTTCTGGGGTCCGTTGTGGCACCACCTTTATGGAGTGGGACCACTGTTGCTGTACACCATTCTTTGGGTACATATCCTGTTGTAAGGCTGAGACTGAACAGTGATTTTAAGTGAGGGTTCAGTTCTTCTTCTTCTTGGAGCTCATGTAAAACGCAGCCCAGAACACCGTCCGGTTCCATTGATGCTGTATTTTTTGCTTTGGAGAGGGCATCTCTCACCTGTGCATCTGTGATGTCAGGGAGGCTACACTTTGTTGGGATAGTCATTTGCTCATTTGGGGGGGGGGAGTTTGCACTGAACCTGGCTGCCAAGATGTTGGCAATGTCTGTGGGTTCAGTGTATTTTTTGTCATTTTGCACTAACTCAGAGCATATCTGGGAGTTTCCACCCAGGTTTCTGACATAACTAAAGAAAGCCTTGTGATTATCTTTAGCATCTTGTGCAATTTTTCTTTCGAAGCTAGCCTTAGATGATTTTATGAGGGATCGTAGTTTCTTGCTAGTACTGATCAGAGTTGCCTTCCCTTTTAGGGATTTTGCTCTATCATGTAGTAGCTTCCTCCTTCTGTTGTACAGCTTATTTATGGCTGGGGTCCACCAGACAGGTCTCCTGCCTTTGGAGGAGTGTGTCTTGGTTTTATTTGGGATAGCACGATCCATGCATTCCTGTGGGTATCCATAGAATGTGTTTGTAAAGGATTGTGCGGTTTGGGCCTTATTTTCCATTGGCCCTGGGGCTTTCAAGGATTCCACCTTGGTTTTGAGAAGTGGGAAGTTTGCTTTTGAGAAGTTTTTGACCGTGGTTTCCTTTGCTGGGGGTGGGGACGGGATATGGATGTCCATAGTGATTAATTTATGGTCAGATCATACCAATGAGGGGTATACCTCTGGTATGGAACATAGAGTCCCCATGTTGGTGATGATCAGGTCCAATATGTTTTCCCCTCTTGTGGGAGTGGTGACCAGTTGTTCCATAGCATTTGAGTTTATAAATTCTAGGAACCATTGGGCTAGGGTGTTGGGGCTTGAGTAGTGCTCCCAGTCAATGTTTGGGTAGTTAAAGTCACCCAATATAATGGTGTTTGGAGAGACCTTTGTATTCTCCAGTGTCTTCAGGAAAGCCGAGTGGGGTTTCTGAGTTTGGGAGGGTGGTCTGTAGCAGGCTACAAACTGGAAGGCCGTTTTGCCAACTGTTAGTTGCACATGGATGGTCTCAGATGCTTCGTGCAGTGCCACAAGCCTAGAGGTATGGGTATCTTTGATGAATATGGATACTCCCCCTCCTCTTGTGATAATTTTCTTATATAAGTAAATATGCATAACAAGTCATGTAATTGCTTTAACTTGAATTGTAGGTTTTGTAACCCATCTTGACCATATCTAATACTTAAGCAGTTGCCAAGTTAACTAATGTTTTATACATGACATCAAACTGACAAAGTTGTTCAAGAGAAACAATAGAAGCCTGAACCTGAAATGTCATAGAATGTAACAATCATATTCTGAGCAAATAGTATTAAATTGATAATAGACACTCAGTTTAATAACATGGGTTTGTGTATAATAACACAACTGTTTTTAACTTGTCATAAATGACATACACTATACTGAACATCAAGGGGAAACATAATGATTTTCTCATATAGGTAAATGTGCATAACAAGTCATATAATTGCTTTAACTTGAATTGTGGTTTTGTAACACATCTTGACCATACACAATACTTAGGCTGTTCCCAAGGTAACTACTGTTTTATACATGGTATCAAACTGACAAAGTTGTTCAAGGGAAACAATAGAAGCCTGAACTAAAAATGAGACAGAATGTAACAATCACATTCTGAGCAAATCGTATTAAATTGACAATAATCACTCAGTTTAACCTTTGCTGATTATACAAAATAGAATGTTGCCATTTAAATCTAAAAACTATCAGTATATGCCATAAAATGGCAGTTTATGAATATGGAAAGGAAACTTGTAATCATTAATCACAATAAGTGAATTTGTTGTTTTAACCTATAATTTCACTCATTTTATAATAAGAAATGACAGATATGAAAATCCTTATGTGTAGGAAATGGGGGGAGGGATGCACTGATAATTAAAATGCACTAACATTCATCAATATTTACATAAAACAAACTTGATGCTTTAAGTAAGTTAGCAACAAACAAAGTGATTACTTAAATGCTGGCAAACAATGGAATATAATTTCTGATATATCCAGTAAAATGCATTGTATTAATAACATTAGGTATAAATGTTATTACCGTCTAGTTATATTAAATAATAAGTTTTGAAAGAATTCATCAGTAAGGGTGAACATGTTAAATAACTGTGTGCTATAATCTTTTACTGAGGTTTTATAAATGATACATCCTACTTTACTATGATTGAATTGCTTGTCATCTATCTTTCATGTAAATATTAATTGCTTATACAATAAGTAGACATTTATATTGTATAGGAATTCTGTCTAATCTACAATAGTACTATATCTGTTCAAAATAATTTAAATATTGCTTATTCCTATTACAAATATTCTCCATATGATAATTCAATTTATGGAGCTCAGATATTCTGGATTGTCAAGGTATGAATGATAATCTGATGGACTTAGGTTTATCCATCAAATTATGAATGATTTTCATTCCATGGCTAGTGCAAATCTTAGTTTTGTTAACATTTATTAAATTAAATTTGTTATTTTACAAAAACTTTTTAGTATGCCTGACCAAGATATTACTTTATTGGTAAATACTCGAAGTATAAAACTGATAATTTCCTGTAAAAGCTCAAACATATACTTTATAGTTATCAGAGGAAATGTTTAATAGTCACAATAAAACAAAAATACATGCTCTAGATAACCTAAGATGGATTTAACTTTATTATCTTTAAATACCAATGGCTTAAACAATCATAGCAAGCAATCAAATCTACTGAAATATTTAAAACTGAACAAAGCACAAATTGTCTTCCTTCAAGAAACTCATTTCAAAACAAATGACAATTACAAATGGAATCTTAAGGAATATATGATATTGGCGCAATTCACTTATAAGACAAAGACAAAAGGGGTAACAGTTTTATGGAAAACAAATGTAATTAACCCAGGAATTATTTATAAGTATGAAGATAAAGAAGGCCTTTTGGCATTAGTGATAGTTAAATATAATAACAGAATATGGACCCTAGCCAAACAATACTGGTTCCCAGGCACTGGATAAGGAACTGTTAAAAAACATTTGGATTTCATTTCCAATAATTAGAAAGGCAACTTAATATTAGGAGGAGATTTTAACTATATATTTGATATTTCTGTAACTACAAATAAAAGACCTTTGAGTACATCTGCTGTATCAAAAGCTTTAAACAACTGGGTAGAATAATTTCATCTTGTAGATAGTTTCAAATTTAAAGAAGATAAATCTTTGTTGTTTTCCAATAAAGATCACAGATTTGGTACCCAAACTAGAATAGATAAAATATTTGCTGCCCATGACTTACACTCTAAAATCATTAATTTCTCAATCACTCCCTGCCCCTTTTCAGACCACAATTCATTGAAACTAAAACTTCAAAATGAGTACAAACCATTAATCTTTAACTCCATAATTCCAGCATATATAAAATTGAAGAGTTCAAACCCTGGTTATTATCTGAATTACAATTCTTTTTAGATATTAATTACACCACAGAGATAAATAGAATAATGATATGGGACTCATTAAAACATTACATATATGGTAAAACCCTAACTTGGTATAAAAAAAATCTCTGTACCTCATATAGACCTATATCATTATTAAATAATGACTATAAGATATTTATGACAATATTAACTAAAAGAATGAAAATACCACCATCCAAAACAATAAATAATGATCAAACTGGATTTATATATCATAGACACACATGTGACAATATTAAAAGGATAATTTCTCTTATAGATTATATTAATAAAGAAAATAAAGAAACAATTATAATTGGCGTAGCTATAGAGAAAGCCTTTGATTCCCTAAATTGAGACCATTTATTCAAAATTCTGGTGTTATTTGAATTTCCCTCTTCCTTTGTTCATCTACTAAAGAATATATATGTATACAAATAATTTAGCGTATGTTAAGCTAGGTCTTTTCACCTCTGAATCTAAACATATAACAAAAGGTACTAAACAACGATGTCCAATGTAACTGATTCCATTTGCTTTGCCTATTGAAATATTGGCAGATTCAATATGTAACAATACAAAAATTAAAGGATTAGATATTTATGAGCAATACAATTCTAAAGTAATGCTCTTTGCTGATGACATATTATTAACAATATCCAATAGAAAAGAGACATTGAAAGAAATAGATATTTTAATTGACACATTTTACAGGACTTCAGGACTCCATTTCAATAAATCAAAATCAAAATTCTTATTTTGAAATTTAAAAAAATTGCAGACGAAGGGGAATCACATTATAAGGAAACAAGAATCTACCTTAAAATATCTAGGAATTCAGTTATGCAAGGATAATAATGAATTAGTCTCAAAAAACTACAGTAATATCATCAATACAATTAAAATCTCTGTGGAAAAGTGGAACAAAATACTATTAGCATTTGAAGATAGACCACAGTTAAAAATGGTTTTACTACTTAAGATTCTATATATAGCTTTGGCAATACAGCTGTTACCAGAAAGGAATATACTCAAAGAAATGAACTCATGCCTAATAAATTTTTTATGTTTTCCCAAAAGAAATAGCTTTAATACATCATATCAGACCATGGAAACGGGAAGGAATAAATTTTCCTGATAGAGAAACATATATAAAAGCATCAATATTTAAAACAATCTAAGATTGGATAAATCCAAATTATTCTGCAAATTAGAAAGAATTACTAACTGTAATATCAATAAATGAATTTGATTTACAAAACAAATTTCAAATAACAGATAAAAACTATTTGCCATGGCACATATGTATTAATATGCAATATAACATAACTAAGCCAACTAAAATTCATATGATTAATTATTACATTGACTCATTTAGGAAAATTATTAATGGAAATATAGATTTAAAAATCTGGTTTGATCTTTTAACACCATTCATAGTTACAAAGAGTTATCCACATAAAATATACAGAGAAATGATTAATTCCTAGGAACAGAAAGTATTTGTTTGTTTGTTTCAATGTATCAAAGAACTAAAAGTTCTGGATATGCAAACAATAGAAACATACAAAATTCCACAACAAGACTAGCTAACTATGCAAAGCATTCTGATTTATTTGTAAGATTTATGCAGAATAATTAGTAATTATTTATTTAAAGAAATACCTCAACTTATAAAATACCTATATGAAATCATATATAATGATTATGATATGGGAAATAGTATTTCGAAATTTTACAAGATATCGATAAATTATAAAACAACACCCAAATCCTCATATTGGAATTATATAACAAAAGGACACTCATTACAGCGAACTGAAGAAATTAAATCAAATATTTTATTATCAATATAACATGCATCCTTTACACAATACTGGGAAGTTTTTTTAATTGGAAATGCTTGCACAGAGCATTCTTAACTCTAGATGGAATTAGTAAAATTAATTCTTCCACAAAGGGAGTATGTTGGAGGTATGAGCAAATACACAATGCAGATTGAAATCACATTTTTCTACTGTGTTAAAATTAAGCCATTTTGGAATGGTATTAAAAACTTTTTACAAGCTTTATTTAATGAATCGTTTAACGTATCTAAAGCTGTAGTATTATTAAATGTGTATGAAGGTCCTCATTTGAATTAGTTAAATATGTATATAGTTTGGACAATACTTGCAATCTCAAGGAAGTGTATAACAAGAATATGGAATACAAACACAATACCATCTTTGGAAGACTTCTACAGCCTACTGAAGACCAAAACATTGTTGGAAAGTAAAATTAAAGAATTAAGGATTCATCCTAAGCCATTTATTAACAATCCATGGAAAAAAGTCTTATCATTAATCAACACTTTACAATAACTGAACAGAAACACTCTGATAACTGGATTGTTATACGTAATAAAGTAATTGTATATATTGAGCTCTGTTATGGTGTCAGGCTGATGTAAATAGTGTACATAGTTATTTAAGATGTTATATACAAATACTATGGAATACTATGGAATTTATTCAACTGTATTTGAAAAATAAATTTTTGAGAAGAAAGACATCAAGGTATTGATACTCAATGCTGGAAGTCTTAATAAAAAAACTCCCCACCCTACAACCACTGCTTTTATTGGAAAACATAGATTTATTCATTGTAAATGAGAAATGGTTCAAGAGCAGTGAAAGAACTTGATCAGTGGAGGGTTTCAATCACTTGTACAGGCTCACTGCATTAGAAGAAGTCACTAAAGGTAGAGGTGTCTCCATTGTCTTAGAAAAAGCTCACTTCCAGACTCATTAGACATGATGACAACTTAGAACTCATCCACATCAAGCTTATTAGAAACTAAACCCATTGTCACATCACAGCTAACTACAGGACTCTATGTCCCTGTTAAAGTAGAGAAATGACTTCATGCAATACAGTTCAGCAAATCAAAATAATTGCCTTTATTTAAAAAAATATACTTAACATGGGAGACTAAGCAACTGAGGTCTTATCTCCTAAAACACAAAAAACTTCATTCTTTTATTGCTTCTAAGCATAATATTTTGTATTGGTTACTCTACAGCCACTGACCACCTGTATGTTATTATGCTTACTAAGGCTCTGCAGACCCTTTATCTGTGTCTTTCCATATTAGGCACAAGGTCTGATTTTCCAGATTAGAACTTTCTACATTGGGAATTTTTATGTTCACAGTATCTATCTTACAGGAAACATAAACTAAAGACAGGGTCAGCCTATCAGCATCCATCTTGAAACAGGATGGATTGTAAGGAAACATAAAATATTATATATGTGACAATGTGAGGAGTTGTCATCTATGCCAGGGAAAATAGGATAGTGCATGTTTAACATATGCCAGCATTGTTAGCTAGAGTTTTGTAAATAATTTTGCATCACTTGACTGTCATATTGATTTATACAGATGGTTGTGTTAAGAATGTATCAACAGTGTTATTATAACCAATTATATGTTTAAACAAAGAATTCTGAAAGAGAAGAGTAGAGTTTTTTGAAATTGTTCTTTAGCTTTCAAATACTGCAACAAATCTTAGCGAAGCTCTGAGTGTGTATTGTACCAGTCAGGTGATCAAATGTCATGTCATTCTATAACCATCACTGAGAGGATGGAACTCTGACACCAACTTGTTTTGTTTTGTTTTCTTTGGAACCTGATGTGAAAACATATGACAGTCAGTTCAGTTAGTTGAGTTCAGTTCAGTTAGTTTGTTGCTGATCACATTGCCTTGTGGAAGTAAGCATCTCAGCATTCTATCTTGCCTTGCTGTATTAAGTTAGCTAGGGAACAGTTATTCTTTAGAAAGTCAGGAAATGCAGTGAGATTAGTTAAGTAGTGGTTTTCCTGCATCTGTTTGAATCTGTCCAACTGTGTTATTTTTATTTCTCCTGTGATTGAAACTATGATGTTTAATGTACTTAGATATTTAATATTCTTATGTTTTCTATTCTATTATTTATTATTATATATGTTTATACATTTCACTGTAGCTGAACTTTTAGAGAATATGTTTAATGTCTTGAGAGTACATGTGCTTATTTTAGTGATGCCTTGGCCACTCCGAAAAACCTGGTTGCTTTGGTTACACTCTACCATTTATGTTAATATTGATTTTACTCAGTATAATTGTATACCCTTGAAAGAGCCTGTCAATGGTTGACTGGTGCTAGCAAGGTTACCTTATAGTCTGGGCAAAAGGGGTATAGCAAGTAAATCTTTGCCAGCCTTTCCCAGGAGTGTGTATCTATGTGTGTGTGTGTGTGTGTGTGTGTGTGTGTGTGTGTGTGTGTGTGTGTGTGTGTGTGTGTGTGTGTGTGTGTGTGTGTGTGTGTGTGTGTGTGTGTGTGCATGCATGTGCATTAGCGTGTGTGTGTGTGTGTGTGTGTGTGTGTGTGTGTGTGTGTGTGTGTGTGTGTGTGTGTGTGTGTGTGTGTGTGTGTGTTTGAAAATCAAATACCCAGGTGTGGGTGTATCAGCTACTTGGAACTGGGACACAGTGCTCTTAAGTGAGTCTTGTTTGAGATCTGGAGAGACAAAGAGTCCCGTCCTAGTGGAGTATATTCTCTGTGTGTACTTTAAGATGTAGTAGGTGTTGCAGAACAGAGAAAAGACAATAGCAAGATAGAAAAACAGATTCATCAAAATGTTGTAAGGCCAAATGTTTGGTGTGGCAGGCAGTCTCATAGGTCTCACCATGAGAATTTCATGTAGGGAGTACTTCCTAATACTACTAATTCCACTACATGCACTGAATAATAATTCTTAGTACTACTAACTCCACTACGTACTCTGAATAATACTTCCTAGTACTACTAACTCCACTACATATATACTAAATTATACTATAGACAATGCTTCTTGCCATTTGAGACCATTTATTTCACATAGGTAGGTACTAGGATATCAGCCCTAGGACCTATACAAGCCCAGCCAAAAAGGTACCCTGGCTTTTGCCACCCAAGAAAATTATTTTCCTGTGACACTGTCGAGCAAAGCCACAGAAGTGATCTCCTTGGTGAATTTCCTATTTCCCATCCAATCATCAAGATTTTTCTTTTAGCAAGTCTAGTTTTGATAGTATGATTAGCTTTTTCAACAATTCCTGAAACTCGGGACTGTGCAGGTCATGATACTGCATATTAACATTTAAGACTTTACATATCTATTGCACAATTTGACTTGTAAAATGAGTCCCTCTGTCTGATTGAATACAACAAGAAGCAACAAATTTGGGAATCATTTCTAACAGTAACTTTTTGGTAACAGTAGTCACATCATTTTTAGTACAAGAACAATCTTAACCCACCTAGAAAACACATCAACAATCACAAAACATATTTGAGTTTTGGGGATTGTGGAATTTCAATGAAGTCTCATTGTATGCAACAAAACGCTCCTCGTGGCTTTTTCACAGACTGTGTAGGGACAGGAACACTTTTTTGACACACTGTATTCTAAACATGTTATACAGCTATTAACAAAATGCTAAATGACTTCCAAAATGCAAGGGGGCCTACCAGTCAGTCAAAATTTGTTTTATTAATGCATTTTTTCCAAATAAAAGAGCAAATTATATGCTCCAACCAATTGACTTAGAAAAGGGTTTGAGGTTACCAGCCTCCTGTTTGGGTGGCAACACATTGAATCCAGAGAGTGGCTGCAGTCATCATGGGTCCATCACAAGTCCACCTTAATCTTTTGGAGTCATCTGCCTAATTCTGAAAAGACAACAACTCCTGCAAAGAAACAGGTATGTTAGTTTCCAGCAATTGCTGAAAGAAAAAAAAACAATGCAGCTTGTCCAGCTGGTGCCGGGATGTAGTGTTGTAAACCGACCTTTTAGGATGGGCAGAAGTATTAGTAGTGACCTGAGAAGTGTGAGGGGAAATAGTAGAGGGGCTATCTTCAAATCATTCCCCTACCTGCCCTCCTGGAGTGGGAGGATTGTCTGCTTCATATGATGCTGACTGGGGGAGGGGAGATGAAGGAATCGGACACCAGTCATCAGACAAATCAGGCTGATTTACTTTTAATGTTTCTGTTTTAAAAGATAAATACCCCAGGTACCAATAGATTTATCTTCTGCATATTTCTATAATGTGTTCGCTGTTCTATTAGCTGTCTGCAGTTGTGTTTTTAATCAGGCTGAATTATATTTTAAACTTCTAACTGCAGATTCTTTGTTCTTATTTTCAGATTCTTTTTGCCACTCATTAAAACCTGACCAACAAGAGGCAAGTACTTTATTTTCTTTCTGTTTCAATTGCTTTTAAAATTCTCTAAAATAACCCTGTCAAAAGTTTCTGTCTCAGGAACCTGTAATGCACTATCATGTTTTAGTGGTTCGGACCACTTTACCAAATAATTAATAATTCTCCATTCACATCCCCCTCACCGCATACGTCCTATCTAACTAGCATGGACTCCCAAACACCAGTCTCCTGGGAGACTTCAACTATCCCACCAACAACTGGGAGACTTATACATCTTCAAACATGCATGCCCCGAGATTTTTATAGACTTCATAGATACAAATATTCTGGCCTAGTCAGTTCATACCTCAGT
This sequence comes from Protopterus annectens, assembly GCF_019279795.1. Taxonomy (NCBI): domain Eukaryota; kingdom Metazoa; phylum Chordata; order Ceratodontiformes; family Protopteridae; genus Protopterus; species Protopterus annectens. Next base: position 1,784,266,599 of record NC_056744.1, on the reverse strand, counting down.
CAATGCAGATAAAATCCTGGACTTAGTCCTTAGCAGTATGGGATAGCTGTACACCCCAGCTTTTGTAACCTTATCCCTGATTAAGTTGGACCACAAGTCAGTCACATCCACCTTAAGACTTAAGCCAGAAGCATCCTGTTATACCTCAGTATTCAGAAATCCTGCAAAAGCTTATCTACTAAAACTTACGTAAAGACCTGACTAAATTCAAAACATCCATCACCTTGATGATCCCATTGCTTATGTAAAATCCTTTACTGCCAGGTTCTATGCAAATATAAATAGTTGCTTAGATGCACATGCTCCCCTTGGAAATAAATGCAACACTAAATTCAAAAATAAACCCCTATGGTGGAACACTAATATAAACACGCTCTATAATAAAAAGAAAATGATTGCACTCAAAAATAAATCTAACTTTCAGAAGCCAAACATTCTGTTGCTAAACTAAACAAAGAGGTCTAAATTCTGATCAAATCAACCAAAGCCAGATATAAGATAAAAATAGCCATCTGGACAAAACATAACTGCAAATCCTTATTTAACTATGTAAGAAACCTCAGAAACAATGTCTAGCACTGGACAGAGATAAAAAGTAAATGATATCACAGATTCAAGCCCACAGCACATAGTAAATGATATCACAGACTTGGACCAGAGGACATAGCAAATAATATCACAGACTCAGACCCAGAGGATATAGTAAATTGTATCACATGCTCAGACCCAGAGAACATAGTAATTGATATCACAAACTCGGACTCTGAGGACATAGTAAATGATATCACAGACTCAAACCCTAAGGACATAGTAAATGATATCACAGACTCAGACCCAGAGGGCATAGTAAATGATATCACAGACTCGGACCCAGAGGACATAGTAAATGATATCACAGACTCGAACCCAGAGGATATAGTAAATGATATCACAGACTCAAACCCAGAGGACGTAGTAAATTATATCACAGACTGGAAACCAGAGAACACAGTAAATTATATTGCAGACTCGAACCCAGAGGACATAGTAAATGATATCACAGACTCAAACCCTGAAGACATAGTAAATGATATCACAGACTCGAACCCTGAGGACATAGTAAATGATATCACAGACTCAAACCCTGAGGACATAGTAAATGATATAACACACTCGAACCCAGATAATATAGTAAATGATATCACAGACTCAGACACAGAGGATATAGTAAATGATATCACAGACTCAGACCCAGAGGATATAGTAAATGATATCACAGACTCGAACCCTGAGGACATAGTAAATCATATCACAGACTCAGACCTAGAGGACATAGTAAATATCACAGACTCGGACCTAGAGGACATAGTAAATTATATTACAGACTCAAACCCTGAGGACATAGTAAATGACATCACAGACTCGAACCCAGAGGACATAGTAAATGATATCACAGACTCAAACCCTGAGGACATAGTAAATGATATAACACACTCGAACCCAGATAATATAGTAAATGATATCACAGACTTAGAACCAGAGGATATAGTAAACGATATCACAGACTTGAACCCTGAGGACATAGTAAATGATATCACAGAGTCGGACCTAGAGGACATAGTAAATTATATTACAGACTCAAACCCTGAGGACATAGTAAATGATATCACAGACTAGGACCCAGATGACATAGTAAATGATATCACAGACTGGAAACCAGAGGACACGGTAAATGATATCACAGACTCAGACCCAGACAACATTGCCAATCTACTAGAGGACAAATTCAGTTCCAACTTCCCTTCCCTCCCCTCTCCCCCCAGTCTTATCAGATCCATAAGCTTGACCACCTTTATGAGTAAGGCCATGGATATAGGTGACCCGAAGACTCTCAACCCAATACAGTTTGGATTCATCAAGGGCAAGTCCTAGCTTCTTAACCTGGTTGACTTCTTTGAAAAATTCACTGAGAGAGAATGGAAGAAGTCAAATCAGTGCACACTATCTATCTGGACCTTGCAAAAAGGTTCAACACCATCCCACACTTAGGCATCATAGCTACACTCTCCCTGCTAAATGTTAACTCATTAACAACTATGTAGTGTGAAATGTCACACCTCTAGCAGCCTACACACAGCTTGTATTCCACAGCATTTTCTGAAAAATAAATATAAAAAGCACAAGACAGATAAATGTAAATATTCTGTGAACAATAAAAGCTATTAAAACTGTACAAATAACAATATTATCAATAAGAAGTATTTACAATGATAATAGATGGTGCATTCATAGTCTTTTCTTAAATACTGTAATATATTATACTGCACACTAACCTCAAATTATATTTTTGCAAACTTTCATAAACAAATGTTCATATCTTGAAAATTGTACAACCTAGACATTTATTGTTAGAACATCTTTGTTAACCAGACATAAGCTTTCACATGACAACAAGAAATTCTTCAATGATTGCATGTTTATTGAGATATTTACAGCAATATGAAAACATATCCTTGCTTATATAATTAGCAATATCCGAATATCTCTTAAAATGTACAACTTACAATGCAAATAACAAAGACAGTTTTTTCAAAAACATTTAAGGTTTTGTCCGATGTCTTGCAATAGTTTTTAAGTTCTTGTTTTTTGAAGTATTAAGTACACACAGAGATACTGTGTGTTTTAATAATTACTAACAAACTACTTGCAATATCTCAAATATAGTGCAATATAGATGAGCATTGTCAGTATATTTCCCTGTCGCACCATGGCATCTCACACTATACCCCCTAATAACACTATGGCTGTCGGTTATGAAAATATGAACATACATACGAACATATGAATAATAAGTAACAAAGAGTGATTAATTTATCTACTGCAGTTCATCCTAAGTTAACGATCTTATGGTCATTTTGTTAATAACTCCTTTCACATTGTAATACTGCCTATTATTAAAAGGTAATTTGCTTAGTTAAAGAAGCCAAATGCAAAGAAGTCTGGACGCTTTAAGAAGCTATGGTTGTGAACTGTAAATATACAAAAAAGGCATTTTAGGCTTGAATGAGTTAACCCCTCTGTAACTCACTCGATAGCAAACTGGGTCTTAAATAGAATACAGGAAGAAAGGGTGGGTGGATCTAACTGCTCCAAAAGATTGGTCACTAGTGAAGTGCCCCAGGTTCTGTCCTTTGGTCACTTTTCCTTGGCATTTACCTCTCAGAGGTCAAAGCTAATGTAAAAGGATTGTGGTTGACCAAGTTTCTGGATGATTGCAAATTCAGTGCCATCATAAACTGCCTGAGAACACCAGGATTGAAAAAGTTGGCCGGTTCCAAAGCCACATACTGAAACTAAAAGCCATGAAATGTATAATTACATCCTTCATCAAGCATGACTCCATTTGTAGCTATTACATTATCAACACCCACTTGAAAATTGATCTTCTTATTAGGGATCTAGGTACCTATGTTAACAATGAACTGTCCTTTGATCACTACAAACCCACTACTGTACGAAAGTCCCTTTTCACTGCACACCTTCTATCTAAGAGCACAGAGTCTAGATTAAGGGATGTAATGAATCACTGAGTAAAATATCCCTTTTAGTATGTACCTATCCAAACACTTGTCACAGATGGAATGACCACAGCACTTTCTCACTAAAAAAGTCAAAGGTCTAAGTCATGAAAGCTATGCAGACCATCTCAAAGTTTTGCCTCTCTTCTTAGTATCCTACAGGCTACTGAGAGCTGACCTCTGCCTTGTGTACAGAGCCTCAGCAGACCATGTTCTGTCAGATGTATTACACATTCAGAAGTCCAGTGGTATCAGAAACCCTCATTCAAGAGACCTTAATCTCCTTTGTAAGATTAACCAGACATGGTGGAGGGATGGGTATGTATCACAGACAATAATACTTCTGTGGAACCATCTTCCCTTTCACATAAAGCAGAATATTATTCCAGTGTAATTGGGATAGATGGATAGGTAACTGCAAATTCACCCATGGTTTAGCACCAATAGCCCTCATGAGGAGGGGGAAATGTGTAATTACCACAGCATATACTTGCTTGTCCCATCTTTGGAGGTTCATATTGCAAAATATAAGGGCAAGTAATTACTAAGGGAACGCAATGTTAGGCTTGTTAAGATTCTCACAGATCAATAACCCAGTAAGTACCTATAAACCTACATTAACCTACTAACTTAACCTCCTCCCAGTTTCTTACATTTCACAAGTCCATGATAAAGGACCAGCCTCGGGCCACACAATTCCATCTTGCAGCTACACTTTGAGCTTAAACTTGTCTTCCTAGGACCAAAAAAAGCATCCATATCTTACCTAACAGGAAAATATTCAGGCAGCCAACTCCTACAATATATATCACCTCTCTGTTTCCTCCTTGACTTGATATACTACAACTAGTTTAAGCATTGCTCATTTCCTCTGATGTTCCATCCTAGCTAGCCTAAGCTAACCTTTAATCTTATCTAATAAAATAAGAAAGTAGCGACAGCTAGCAGTTAGCACACATGGCTACAACTCTTTGCCATTAATCAACTGCTTCTAGTGTCTGGGGTACAAGGTTTGTCACCTAACCAGACCATGCTCCAAGGATGCCCCTCAAAAGTAGTAACTTGTCCAGTGGGCTTAGCTAGTCATCAGATAGTTATAAAAAAAATAATAAACTATTGTCACCTTAAATTCACTAATCATAATAATTCTGCTTATTTATCATGACTACTATGACCACATTGGGTTTGCTTCCGCATCACCCTGTTTTATTCTGATTCCACCACACCCTGTAAACACCTCTGTATATTAGATGCTTCTTGGTCCTGTTGTCTTTACCATTCCTTTATCCCCCTTAGTTAACCTTTCACCTCTCTTATATGCTACTTACTCCATTTCTTTCCTGAATGTTTAGGCAGAGCACACTTTCACTGACCACCCTTGCAAGCACTTGCAGTTATGTTCTGTATTCACATCCTTCCCATCACATGACAAAAGCAGCCACAGCTGGTTACTCAGACATAATTAATTTATTTGCACATTGACTTTTGCCTGCTCTTCTTCTAGACATTGCTATCTTCAGCATGTGCTACTCCACAGTACTGTCATAGGTATGAGCCATGGGATGTCAAATGGTTCACCTCTGTGAGCAGCGAGTGCTTCATTTTATCCATTGGCATCATCCCCCCTCTTTTTTTTACATGTACGACTCATATGTTGGATCTCTGAAACAGAGCTGGTGTAGTTTGTACCTTTTTCAACTTCTTTGCCATATTTTGTTTTTCTTGCTTTTACAAATCTTCTGTGTGAGAAAGTGAAAACAGTTTAGCCAACTCCTGTTTGTTTTCCTCAGTTATCTTTCTGACTAACAGGGCTACCTCAGTGACAGAGAGGTGTTGTTTCTGTCTTCTTTTCTTCTTAACGTCCTCCTTACTTCTCTCTCTAACCACCACTTTATAATGCCAGGCGGAGCTACAGTATCTCTACATATGCAAATCAAAATGCCCAACAGGGTGAGCATTTCAGGGAAATAATGGAACACTTAGGGCCACTCTGATGTATGTGACCATATAAATGTATAATGCCCAACAGGGTGAGCATTACAGGGAAATAATGGAACACTTAGGGCCACTGTGGTGTATGTGACCATATAAATGTATTGATAATGTACTAATCCAGCGTATGTTGGGTTTACTTGCATTATGGTCACACACACACACACACACACACACACACACACACACACACACACACACACACACACACACACACACACACACACACACACACACACACACACGTATACCTTGTCCTTGTAACTGCTTCTGCAGTTACTTGAGTTAGAGTTTTTTTTTCCTTTTTTTCTTTTTACTCATTAATCACAACTTTCTCTGAGATGAGAAAGGAACATAAATTATTTTAGATTACAGTATTTTGTTGATTTATTTATTTTCTTTTCCCATGAACCACAACTTTCTTACCGACAAAATTAGCAAATGGAAAGGGAAAGACAGGTCCTTGTTAACACAGCAGAAATTTGTTTCATGTTTGTTAAGTTTACTTTTTATTTATTTTTCTTACCTTTCATTAACCAGGAAAGATCCATGGTTAGTGAGGGGTAAAGGAAATAGTGGATCTTGGAGAAGATTTCAGTCCCTGCACTCTGGTTTCCTGCCAGATCAGGTGCTCTTGTCATTCATTTGGTGATACATGTATGTCAAAACCCTGCTGAGGAGCACTGAGCATTGAATAAGCATTGCTCATATTCTGAATCCATTATTTAAAACCTGTTACCATCTTCAGTACTCCTTTGCCTGTTTATCCATAACACATGCAGCTACTCCTCTTGTATTATCTCTGTATACCCTGTTGCTTATGATAACTTAATTCAACTGCTTTATTTCCTTTAGTGCTGCCACTTGTCTCATTATCCTTAAAGGGACAATCCCAGTGTTGAAAATTCGGGTCGACACTACTGCTGACCAAAGTAACGCCCACTTTATCACGTCACTCACATTCCCACCCCCAGTGTCATTTTTCTTTTAAATATCCTGTTCCAATCCTGTTTTGGGTCCCACTATCAGCTATGTTTTCTTGTTACGTTCCTATAACTTTTCAATGGGCTTATACTTGAAACTTTTCTGCATCTTTGCTCCCGTTGTCTCTGCACAGATAATACCTGTACAGCTTGGTCAATCTGCGTCTTTTCTTTAGTATCCCTAGTTGTCTTACTGTGTTTTTAAATGTGTTTATGTATTTGCTAATATGCTTTCTGTATAAACCGCAGTGAACGATTGCTTTAAAAAGGAAAGATTTGTGCTTAAAGGGACACTATCTCGTTTCCAAAATCTCATTTCTGCCTCGGACCGAAGCTGAAAAACACAGCCACCCACTTAGCAAATCGCCTCCCTTTTTCTGACATCATTAATGATGTCCTAATAATCCCACCCACAGCATTAAGTTTCTTTACAGCGCATGCAAACCTGTATTCCAGTCCTATGTTACGTCCCTCTAGAGTAAGACACTCGGCGCTTGGGTTCCCTGCTCCACACTTAGTTCTCTGTTTTTTTTTTCAGCTAAATACTAATTTAGGCAATATCTAACAATTTTGTGCAAAAGTCTATGCTCGTATCCAAATGCGGTTGAGAAAATGCAACTGCCATGGGAACAGCATGCATCTTTACAAAAAACAGATCACCAATCGTGTTATACTGTGTTATAGATAGGTATGTTTTTAATATGTGTATACATTTTATTTTCCACATGTTTATACATGCAAGACAATTGCACTCAGTCGCTAACTGACAGCACGCTTCATTTCAGACTTTCAGCCACTGTGCTGTGCAGGAGCAGGATTTACACTTTCTCTTCTGCTAGCTACAGATATTGCATCCCTTTTCTTTTCTGTTGGGTTGGGTATGTTAGTAATTATGATCACAATAAAGGCTGCATAAACAAAACGCTGACACTTACGGAATGGAAAAGAAAAGCAATATCTGTAGCTTTGCTGTTGAATATAAGACGAGAAAATGTAAATCCTGCATCGGTCCTGCGCAGCGCACACACCATTTAACATTAGTGTGTGTCTGATTTTTTTACAATTCTTTTTTTTTTTTTTTTTGGTCTTATGGTACGTAACGTACTAATGTGATGGAATTAATCAAAATCACTCTCGATGGATGTGCCACTGTCTCGAGTCTAACCAACCAACAGCTGATAAAGAAGTATTTTCGATAACACCATATTCACGGTAAACTGCTACTATGAAAATATAATATCATGTGGAATCTTTTTTTTCACCCAGTTGTAGTTTCCCGAGAGTGTGGGCTTATCGAAAATATTTCTTTATCAGTTGTTGGGCTGGTTAGGCACGAGAGAGGGGCATATTCTTTCTTGAGAGTGAGCGGACTGGACACTTCTCAACTAACTAGGCATGCAGAAGGTCCCCGATTCCAATTCGTCCCTTGCCATACATGTATGTAGCGTTTTATTTGCTTTGTTACGTTTGCTACGGATTATAGTCAGTCGAATACTGCCAGCTGGGCATTATACTGTCACACTTTATTTTTTCAGAGGAAGCATGTTGAGGCTGAATTTGTCTAACTCAGTTGGGGTGGAATAATGTTCAACAGTTGCCTCCAATTTTAAGATTTTGTTCTCTGATTATTTTTAGTTGTGTCAAGAATTGTTTGAGATGAGAAATTCAAAGGCATGTGTCCAAGGTGTACTATTTTTTTTTTTGACAGAAGGATTTCTTCCTTATCTATTTAAATAAGTAGTGCTATAGTGCATTGGGAAAAGGCTTTCACCTGTTTAAAATGTGTATGCTGTACAACTTTATTTCATTAATTGTAGCTTCAACTACATATTTATTGTTCTGATAAAAGCAGATACATTTCCCATAATTGCTCAGTGCCCCATGGACATTGTTTTTATTTTACTGTATATGTTTTCTAAAGGCTAAGAGCTACCTCTTTTCAGAAGAAGCATTCACGATATACTCCTACTGTGTGTGTACACACACACACACAATCAAGATTTAGGGGATTTCTTGCTTTAAACTCAAAATGTCCTGATGTCCTTCCTGCAATGTGCAAGCTTTTAGGAAAAGATGATGGCTTATAGACAATAGTGACAGTTGCACTTTCATCCCTAGTCTGACTGAGATGTTTCTTTAGATGCTACTGCATTATCCTGTAGTGAGGTGACTGACAAAAGGTTACTTTGAAGTCAAAGTAGCAGAGAGTAAAATCAGTAAGGCAGATGTGGAAATTGCAGTCATGAAGGGGGGTACAGGTGTTCCTGAAGCTTACTTGTATTATGCCCATCATTTCCTTTCATTCTTAATTTATTTTCTCTGACATTTCTTTTTTAACTTTGACACCACTTCTAGAAACCTCCCCTGTATCTCTGAGTTAGTATTTCAGTACTTTAACCCTACACTACATTATCAGAGAGAAGCACGGATTCTCCTTCATGTACCAACAAACTTAATTTTATTTGTTTTCTCCCGTTCACACTTTTACATGGTCCTTGATGCACATGGCCAACTTATCTGTCACCAGGAGGAATAATCCTGGATACAGCAGGCATCCTGTTCCCCTTGTTGTTTTCATTGTGCTTCACATCTTATCATATCATGTATATATATATATATATATATATATATATATATATATATATATATATATGTGTGTGGGGGGGTGTACACACACACACACACACACACACACACACACACACACACACACACACACACACACGCTTCTTTTGGCTTTTTCCTGGTTAGGGGTCACCACAGCAGAACAGCGGTCCGCAGAATGACTGGCAATGGAGTTTAACGGTGATGAGTTGCCAGCCCAGTGCCCAACCATCCACTGAAGGCACACACATTCACACCTACGGCCATTTAGAGTGTCTAATCCATCTACAGCATGTATTTGGGATGTGGGAGGAAACCAGAGCACCCAGAGGAAACTCACGCGACCCCAGGGAGGACATGCAGACTCCACACAAAAGGCACACCAGCAAAGAATCAAACCGGAGAATCTCTTGCTGTGATGTGGCAAAGCTAACAGCTGCACCACCATGGCCGGCCATATACACACACACACACACACACACACACACACACACAAAATCTATATCTTTATACATGTGTGTGTAAATACATGTATGTTTGCATGTATATCTGTGTGTTTGTGTACATACATGTGTGTCTGTGGAGGTGTGTCTACATTACATATATCTGCATATATATATATATATATATATATATATATATATATATACATACATATATGTGTGTGTGTGTATGTATGTTTGTGTGTGTGCGGCTCTCTCTGTGTATATAGATAGATAGATATGTGACATCAACAAAACCTGCTGGAGAGGCAGGTTTGTCTCCCAGAGGCTGCCCCGTCTCTGGAATAGACTTTCCATACATGCCAAACACACTACCTCAGTGATCCTCTTCAAATGCAACCTTGATGAGTGGATGGGAAACCATGAATTTGTCTCAGGGTTTCCACCTTTGTCCCTCATTGACAGTGGTGACAGGTGCTGACTAAGGTTTCTTTCTTGGGGATAAACTCTTGGCTAGGCTTGTAAGGGCCCCAGGGCCATTAGCTTTGCAACCTCCTGTGATCCTATGAATATGTACGTCTGTATGTGTTTGTTTGTGTTCTCTGTTTAATTTCTCTGACTCCTTTGGGGTTCTAATATCATGTTGGGAATGGACCCATTCCTAAATCAAAGTATGATTAAAGTTCATGAAATTAATATTGTTTCAGTCTTTGATGTTAGCCAGCACTGCACTTTGCAGCACCTGCAGTGTAGTGAGTATTCATTCCTTCTGCAATTCATATGGAGTTATATGTATCGTTAACATCTCTATGTATGATTACAAATTCTATTTTATATATGACCCTTTGCTCTTACTACTGTTGAAATTGTCTGGGTGTCCTTCCTGCACATCGCCTTAATTTCTGCCTGTAAATTGTGATATTTTATCAGTCTGTGTCTCTATGGATGAATGATATGCCTCTCAACTGTCCAGATTGTCACAGAATGTCCATATTTTTTGCTCATATTTTTGGGCTGTTCCTCACAAAATTTGAGGTTCTCTGGATTTTTGTGGCAAATCACTGAGGATAGAATTCACTAAATAAGGACAAGCATTTGAGTCTCAGACCTCACATATCCTTCAGAAAATGCATGGTAACACAAAACATTTTATTCTAGCAATGTCTTGTGTATAATAGCAATATTTAAAATTTGTCCCAATTTTTGGGGCAGTGTCCCCCCGTTATTTTTGGCGTTGTCCAGATTTTTGTGCTAAGAGGTTGAGAGCTATGAGAAGAAACTGTAGTCACTGGGTGTAGCACTTTCCGTGATAAATACTACTGTTGTCTTCTTTTTATTGATTACTATATTGGGCTTTCTTGCATCTATTTTTTAAACTGGTGGTAATGGGTGATTTTATGTGACAAACTTCATCATTTTCTGTAATGCTTTGTAGCGCATGTTCCCAATGATTCTCCGCTACTTCAGTATTATAATGTTTGCTCAATCTGCAATGCAACAGTCTTGCCACATTATTTTACCTTTCATTATACAGTCATTCTGCCATTAGTATATCACACCTAGCAAACAAGATATGTGACTGTTTCCATTTCTGTTTTACTGAACCTGCATTTGTCTGTTTCTCCCATGTGTTCAATGGACTTTGTAAACCAACGTGTAAGTAGTCCACTATCTTTGGCCACCAATATTAACCTTTCATCTTTTGGTTTAAATTCAACTCTGCTTAACAATTCCTGGGTTCAGTCCTGATCAACTTGAGGTTGTTACAAGACTTTTCTGTATTTGCAAATGTATTATGCATTTTCTATATTTCTTGCCTTATCTGATCCTTCACCTTATATTTTTTATTTTCTTTTTTGGCACATTCAGTTGCTGCCTGATTTTTATCTACTTCTGGTTTGATTTCCATTCCTACTTAACACCAATATATAGTTTTAAAGCATCCCTCAAAAATACAAGAAGTCTTTACACTTTGTTGTTTCCTGGGAGTCAAACTGTAGCCATGACCTAATTTGTTAAGTAGACAGTTTAATGGTTTAAGGGTGAAGACTAAATAGCAGTGGTGACAAAATATCCCCCTTTGAATTTTTACCCCTGGAATAGTAATTTGTCCTTTATCATGGCTTAAGTTCGAAGTGGTTTGCCACATGAATGTAACTGATCAGTGTAGGGTGTATGTTATACATTTGTAAACACTCTTTTATCCATGACTGTGGGATGCTGGCAAATGCTTTTTTTGTGGTATGTCCATGCCAAACGTAGATTCTTCCCCTTTTTTACAATTATCCATTATGACTTTAACAACAAATGATCCTTTGTTCCATATGACTTTCTTTTGTTATCCTTTTGTTCTTTTGTCATGGCTGAGTTTTCTTCTAAATGACTATAAACTCTGTTGGCATCAATTCCTGTGTAAAGTTTATATGTCGTCAGAAGGCAAGTTATTTGTCTATAATTTTCGGGTTGCTTGCAGGTTCACTGTTAAGTAGGAGCATTGTTAGCCAGGTTTGAGTCAGTTTGGGGTGCACATGTAAATAATTCTTAATCATGGCTAAATCTTCATGTAAAGATGTTACTACGTTTTGCCAGAGATTAGGTACTGCATCTGGCCCCGGGGTTTTCCATTTAGGAGCTTTTCTTAATTTTGTTTAAATTTCTCTGACCATTACTTCATCCCATTTCATATCCTGTACATTTGAACTATTCTTTCTTTTACTACTTTTATCAATTCAACATAATGTTCCATAGGATCTGCTTAGATATTTTTCCAAAATATGTCTGTTTCTTCTTCTTTTTTTTTTTTTTTTTTTTAGGTGGGGGGTTGTTTTAATTCCTTTGGCATTGTTTCCCAATTCTCTATAAAATGTTTTGGTTCATCATTAAATTTTGCACTTTTCCTTTATATTTATGTACATATCTTCTAATGTTTTCTGCCTGTGCTGATATCTTTGATGTACATATTTATGTCTATGTAAGTAAGTATGTATGTGTGTGTTTCTATATACATATATATATATATATATATATATATATATATATATATATATCAGGCTCTACATCGAACACATGTTTCACCAAAACGTAAACCACTGAACACACCTTTGCGAAAGTGCATTTATCAAAACTGCACTTTCGCAAAAATAAAAAATATTAAAAAAAAAAAAGAAAGCAACAGTTTGTTTAGTTGTACAATCTACACCAAATGTTGATGGGCAACTAAACCTAAATACAAACAACTGTTTGCTTACTTACCTAATGGCGAAAGTGCATTTTAGATAAAATGCACTTTTGCGAATTTGAGTGTGCCCATTTACGTTTCAGTGAAACGTGTGATCGATGGAGAGTCCTGGATCCATACATATATATATATATATATATATATATATATATATATATATATGTGTGTGTGTGTGTGTGTGTGTATATATATATATCCTAGAGAAGTATATCCTCGGGCCTCTGCTGAAAATGGACATGTATCCAGCCAGACTAGCCCGGTCAACAAATGTAAAATAAAAAATAAATAAAAATAAACCTTCATTCTCTTCTATCCCATCATGCCCTGCATATTGTACAACCTCTTTTATTTCATTCACTTGCCCCTATTTATTCTTAATTCATCTTTTCAGTTTAGACACCTTTGCTTGGCTCCCTCTTTCTAATTATACCCAGTGCTTTCATTCCCAACACACGCTACAGACATTTTCTCACTTAAGTGCTATATGGCTAAATGCTACAATTTACACCTAAACTTGTTGAGTGATGCTCCTCTGTGCACAAACTGGGGAGTCAGCACACAAATAAGTACTCAAAACATTTCAGAGGGGGTTTTTTTAATAGGGAAAAATTACATTCAAAGTATCTGCCTTTATACAGGGCACAGTTAACTGCTGCTGTGCAGTGCCAAGTGTTGTGCAAACACAATGGCTTTATATAAGCAAAGAACATTCAAAAGAAATTGAAATAGCTCTCTGGCCAGTCATAAAACAGCAGTGTCTTGTGTTTTTTAAGCAATCTCAACTACAAAATTATTCTGTTCTCCCCCGCTGCCAATATAGTGCAAACCAAATCTTTCTACCTAAATCACAAAAATAGCCAAATAAAGTGTGGATAAATACCTCAATATGCAGATAATTAGCAGATAACATTTAGTAATGCAGAAAATCAAGTGCAAAAAAGCACTTACCAGGCTTGTAATGAAGCTGGTGGTGAACCACTGGTTTGTAGTTTTTTGCATCTCGGTTTTGCTTCTGCTATAGGCAGTGGCATATGCCTTCATGAAGTCCTTGGGTTCTATCCACATTGTCTCATGATTTATTAGAGATGTCAGAGGACAAGCCATTTGACTGATAATTGTGCAGCTGACTTCATCAGAGTGCCACATAAATACTGGGTCGAGTTTCATATTTTACTGTGTTTTTTTTTCTGAATTTGAAATTGCAGCTATTATTTGATATTGTTGTACAACATTACATTTAAATTGGTTTCTGTACCATTAAGAGAATAAATTAGTGTTGCTGCATGTATGTGCTATTTTGACTTTTTAAACTTACAACAAACAGCCAGTTTTGGCCAGGTGTGTGAGTCATCCAGAGCTTGCAGTGGTTATTTTAGTGACAGTGTGATAATCATTACATATCTAGGGAAAACAAATATTATTGTTTATCAATTTAGATGTTTTTTTCATCTCCTCTTTTTATTTTATATTACACCAGTGGAAACCATTGCTGACTTATTCTAATAATCATGGAAGCCGCTCTCCTGTCCACAACATAAAAACAAAGTGGTGTTTTGACCCCATTTTTTAATATCCAATGAAGCTGTCTAGCTATTTAGGTATATTTGGGATTTGCTCTGCATTTCCATTGTGTTTTCTCTGAGTAACTATTACCCAACGTCCTTTTACAGTTTACACTGCATTTGAATTGTTTGCTGCACCATGCCTAGGTATTCAAATCAGATTTGAGTGTTTTCTGTCATTTTTTCTGCATTTATACCCTTATTTTCCTCTGACGTTGAAGTTGCAACTGTTAGTTGAAGTGCATTTTATAGGTTGTACTGCATTTCAAGTGGTTTCTGTACTATTAAGTAAATTAATTAATGTTGCTATATTTAAGTGTGGTTTAGTCATCTTTCAAAGTTAAAGCAAACAGTCAGTTTTGGCTGGGTGTGTGAGTTATCCAGAGCTTGTACTGTTTATCCTAGTGGAAGGAGAGTAGTTTCTGCAGTTCTGGGGAAGATAACCTCTACAGGTTAGAGCTTTTGCTGTTTTTCATTGGTTCTTTCAATTCCCTGTTTATTTTATATTGTGCAGAGCTGCTCTTAATGCAGCAGGGTTGAAACATGCACTCCATAACTTATGCATTTTCTCTTGTAACCTTTCTTACTATAACGAACTCTCCAAAATCCTGTCAGTAAATAGGATCTTGCAATATACAGGTACAACAAGCTTACCTGCATAATGCACAGAGCTGGACACCTAGCAATCTAAAAGTAGCTTGTAGAAGCCTTTTGCAGTGCTGCCTTGGTCACCTTAACCCAAAGCTGCCACAGGAAAGCTCAATGCTATTCTTACATAAGATGCCCAGTCTGTACTCATCAGAGTAGCATATAAACCCAAGTTAAGTATTTTACCTAAATAGATGTTCATACCCCATGATTAACAACTATCTCAATAGATTGTAAATCTTTATTTTATTTAAGATCAGCAACTCTGTGTAAATCAAAACAACTTTTACTTTACACTGGACAAAATGGAAGGCCAAACTATTGGTTTTCCCTCTAATGCTAGCCTCATAGCATTAGGGTTCCTAAAGCATGATAACAACTGTCTTATGCTGACAGATAATGAGCTCTTACTAAACACAAATAAGTCTGTTAGTGAGAGGTGCAAATAGTTAAAGGGTAGGGAGGCCTCACATTCACAAAAAACAGATTGTGTGCAGCATGTGATGCCCCAGCAGTGGCCCAGTAATCAAGGAGCTTCAATCCTCACCACTGTCAAAAGTGAGGGACGTACACAATGGGAGGATAACAAGTACACATACAGTAAAGTGCAATTTCCCTTAAGAGCACACAGAGATCACAGTCAGTCTGGGGGTGGGTTCTTCCTCTTTCTCCCGATCCCCAATAAGACTCCCCACTGGCACAGCTATAGGGTTAAGATCTCAGCTGAGGGGCCAAGCCAAGACCTCCAGCACCCAGTCTGTCCAACCAGTGCTTCATGTCCCTGCCCAAGTAGGTGACACACACACTTTGAGATCTGATTTATATACAAACACACACACATATACCTGGGGAAGGCTGGCACAGGTTTATTAGCTATGTCCCCCTTCTGCCCAGACTATAAGGTAGTTTCCAGTGCCACCAACCCCTACTTATCAGCTACTATAAGGCCCTTACAAAGGGTGTCCAATCCTACTGTGTAGTGTTATTATTAATCCAGAAGAGAAGACGTTTTGTCTTTTTAGGGTTTAGTATGAGTTGGATATTAGTAAGCAATGTTTCAGTAAGGTTGTAAGATGTTTGTGGCAGGGTTAGTAGGTCAGTGGGACTGTCAGCGATAGAAATGATGGTGCAGTCATCTGTGTACTGTATGAGAGAAGAGTGAGGACAGGATGTCTGAAGTTGGTTAGTAAAATGTTAAGAAGGAGGGGGCCTAAAATAGAGCCTTGATGGACACCCATTTTGATGGGGAGAAAAGGAGAAAGAGCAGAGAGCCATTTTATAGATTACAGTCTGTCTGTGAGGTAGCTATTGAATCAGGACATAGTTGCTGAGGAGAGGTTGAATTGAGAGAGCTTGGAGAGGAGGATGTGGTGACAGACCGTGTCAAAGACTTTGAAGAGATCTAAAAATATGCAGGACACTAGTTTATCATTGTCTCTAGCTAGGGAGATGGAGTTAGTAAAGGGAATAAGTGCAGTAGTGGTGCTTTGGTGGGGGCGGAAGCCATGTTGAATACGGGTAATTAAGTTTTCACAAGTAAGATAAGCTGGGATTTGTTTATAAACACAGTGCTCA
This sequence comes from Protopterus annectens, assembly GCF_019279795.1. NCBI lineage: Eukaryota > Metazoa > Chordata > Ceratodontiformes > Protopteridae > Protopterus > Protopterus annectens. The sequence continues at coordinate 1,784,249,997 of NC_056744.1, read as the reverse complement.
AGAATTTTGGAGAGGGGAGAGAGTATGGTAGCAGGTCAATAATTAGAATTAGAGAGCGCAACAGAATTTCCACCTTTGTGGATAGGTATAGTGTGGAACTTTTTCCAAATGTCAGGAACAGTGGATTTAGTAATTGATTGGTTTATGAGGATGGAGACAGGATATGCTATGGAGTCAGCAGCAGCTTTTAGGAAGAGAGGTGGCAGCTTGTCAGCTGAAGGGGAACCAGGTTTAAGTTTGATAAGAAGTTTTTTGATGTAGCTGGTTAGAATGGGTTTTAGTGAGAAAGGACTGTTTTGCATTCGGGGTAGTGGTAGGAGGTGTGGGGCTGGATGGGTGGACAGTTTGCATAAGTTTGCCGATGGTATCTATGAAGTATGAATTGAAAATCAAAGCAGTTTCCAGGCGTGTGTTATTGGGGCAGGAGTTTGGAGTTGAAGCATTTCCTGGGTGGAAAGTTTTGTTGACAGCATTCCAAAATGTTTTAGGGTTCCTGGGTTCAGTATCTTGGGGCGAGAGATAGTAGATCTTTTTGTCAGAGTTTGTGTATTTTTGGTTAAATTTTGGAGTTAGTGTGTGGGAAATTTGGTCTTAGTCCTGAGTTTCTAGGCACAATCTCTGTTATGGATAAGAGACTGAGTAGAGTTGGAGAGCCAAGGGGAACACTGTCATTTGACTCTAACAGTTCTGGGGAGGGCAAGGGAGTTCAGAATATTTAGTAAAATAGAGTTGAACTGAAGGACAGCTTCATCTAGAGATACAGAAAAGAGAAAAGACCAGTCAATAGCAGAGAGACAATTACTGAATGTATCTGGGTTGAAGTTAGTTAGCATTCAGCACACTTTACATTTATGAGGTCTAGAGAGGTGGTGGAGAATCTTTGGACATGTATAGGAAAGTGTTTACTGACTGAGTCTGATAGGGATTCAGGGTAGTGATAGAGGACAGGCTTGGAGACAAGTATCCAATCCAAGATAGAGCAGGTATTTGTGGGTTTATGAATAAAAGTGGGTGAAGACATACGTTGAGTGTATCCATATAGGTTTATGCTGGTGGTGGGAGAATTAGAGATGAGGGTGAGCCAATTGATGTTAACATCACCTAGTATTATTGTTTCATTATGTATATTGTCAGACATCCACTGTAGGATTTGTTCTAATAGAGATATGTTCTCTCCAGGGGGTATATAGATGGTGACTATGGTTAGGGTTTTATGATTGTTGAGTCTGCAGTTGGCAATAATGAGTACAGCTGGGTGAAAGGAAGGGGGGGTTAATTGAGGGAGATATGCATAGGAGGTGAGAGTACATAATGGCAATACCTACACCTTTTTTGTGCTTTCGGTCCAGGTGTAGAATGTGGTAACCAGGGGGGAGGATTCTTTGTCTACATTATGTGGTTTGACCCATGTTTCAGGGAGACTAACTATGTTGGGGGAGTACTGGGCTATTCAGGTGTGGAATTCAGTTATCTTGTTAAGAATGCTATGGCTATTTATTGAATAGAGAGATGTTTGAGACTAGGTTTAGGTACCTGCTGAAGTGTTTGTGAGGTATAGGTAGGACTTGATGAATTTGAGTGTGGGCCAATGTTTGGGTGAATGTCACCTGAGAGTTGAAGGATATTTAGTGGGAGGAAGAGAAGTCATGTATAGGGTTAGGGTGAGTGAAATTTCTGTTTAATTCTGTGGAATGAGGGGAATCTTGGAGACAGTGTGATTTTGGGGAGGTTGAATTTGGTACATGAGAAGAGTGAGTGAGAAAAGGTAGAGGTGTAGTGGCTGCTGGTGTCAACATTATTATGAGAGGAGATGGGAGAATAGCGGAGTAGGTTTAGCTGAATGTGGTAGGAAGTGAGGTTGCTTAGGAAAAGAAGAAGGAAGGGTAAGAAGAGAGGGAGGAACATGTTGGAGGATGATGAGAATATAAAAGTGCGTATATGTTTGATAGAGGGAAAGTGCATGATAATAGTCAACTAGAGGAGGGGGGATGAGAATAGTGAGCAAGGGTGGGAGGAGCTAGGTGTAGTGAGTTGAGAGGTGGGTGAAGTTGTTTTAAGAGGGGCAGGTTGTGATTGGTTGGGGAGTACAGGAAGTTGGGGATCACGGAGGGTGGGGTTAAGATGGTTAGTTACAAAGGTAATTGATGCTGAGGTGAGTGGGAATGGGGGTAGGGTAGGGGAGCAGAGTGATCCCGAGTGAAGTGAGGGCGAACAGATTGGGCAGAAATTTTAAGGCATCTTGCCAGACCACAGTAGAAACAATCAGTTGGCAATGTGTGCCGCAAGACAGTGGAACAGTTAAGAGTAGGCAGTTCATTGAAGTAAAAAACTTATGCAGGTAAAAGTTACCTGGCACTTGCTACACCTCTTGATGTTAACAGTTGCTAAAAAGAGAGAAAAGGAATGGAGGGAAGAAGTTCAGGGTAGGGGGGAGGGAAGTCCAACAATATTTGTTTGCGTTAGTGAGTGTGCCACTAGACAAATAAGCACTAAAGTGTTTCACTGCACATAAACTTGCCTAGTACACCAAGAAGATTACTGAAACTAATAGTTTCCCTGCAGGTGAGACTTGAAGTCTTGTATTTCTTGCCACAAGGAAGCTGCAAAGGGGAGGGAGATCCAGTTAAGCAGGGTTAGTCAGGTGTGCTCACTGGGAATTTGACAACAGCAGCTTTAAGAGGGGGAAAAATCATCAGCAGAAGGGAAACAAGGTTTCAGTTTCTTAAGAATCTGACTAACATATGATGTGCTGACAGGTTGGAGATTAAAGGCAGGAATGTCAGGGCTAGTAGACATTTGTGATTAATTAAATAGTTGGGAGAGTTTAAGGTAAGAGAAGCTATGATGCAGATGAAGAAAGTGCTAAATTTAGTAGCTGGTTGTGAGGGAACTAAGTTTAGATAGGGGTTTGATGATGAAGAAGAGACAGGTTGAAGAATGTTCTTACTTGAGCTCCAGACTGTCTTTATGATTATCTTGCTGGTCTGTATAATATTTTTTTGTCTCTGTGAATTTACATCTTGGTGAGGTTATGCAACTCTTCGTATAGACGTATGGTTTGAGTTAGCGTATTGTTATGCCATTGTCTCCATGCTTTGTCATGTCTTTGCATGAAAATTCTAGTTGAATGAGTCAAGCATGGGGTTTGAGTAGTTTTTAACTCTTTTATTTCCAGTAGTGGCAGGGGTATTTAAAGTATTTATGAATTGCTGAATTTGTTAACAGCTTCGTCTATGGGTAGGGTTTGAGTGGAGACCAGTTAAAGGATCTTAGTAAATTATTGAGAATGTTAGGATGTTAGGAAGGGCCACAGTGGGTGCAGAGGTTAGCACTGTCACCTCACAGCAAGAGGTTTTCCGATTCGATTCTCGGCTGGAGCGCCGTCTCTCTGTTGTCTGTATGTCCTCCCCGCAGTCGAGTAACGTTTAAATGACATGCAGGTAGGTGCGTGCATGAATGGGCATGCCTTCTTTGAAGGTTGGGTGTTGGACTGGCACCTCGGTACCGTAAAAATCCACTGCCAATCATTAGCAGACCGAAGTTCCGCTGTGGTGACCCCTAACTGGGAAAAGCCGAAAGACATTAGTTTATTGAGAATGTTAGGATGAAAGAAAGATTTCCAGTAGTTATATCTTGATGGGTTTCTTTTTTAGTTGGTGGGTGATTTCCCTATTGGTGAATAGATGGTGATAGTCACTTTGAAAATCAGGTAGTACTTCTGAGTTAGCATACTTGCTGAGGCTGGAGATAAGTATCCAGCTGTGGGTAGAATTTTTATGATTTGATTTGTTGAGTCGAGAAGAAGAAGTGATTAGCTGTTTGAACTCAAACATGTTAAGGCTAGTAGCTGGGGAGTTAGATGTCACAGATAAACAGCCAACATTAACACTGCCTAAGATAATGATTTCAATAGTAACATTTCACAAAAAACAAGTAATCTCCGTGGTATCCCCGAAGTCTCAAAACAACCCACTAAAGTGCAGTGGGACTAAAAACAAAACAGTGTAAGAAACTTCTCTGTGTGGAAGATTTTCCGTCCATATATTTCTAGTTAATCTCTGTATATTAATCAGATCAGACAATAGTAGTAGAAGTAGCGTACATAAACTCGTCAAGTCAAAAAGTAATAATAGAAAATATATAATTCTACAGCATTACTAAGTATTCGAAAGTAATCCAAGCAAGCCAGGCAGTCTGTTTCCAGTCGAAAATCCTTTATTAAGTATACAGACAAGTGATCCAAGTAAAACAAAAATAGAGTAATAATTTCCTCAGAAGCTTTCTAAATATATATATACTTTTTATCAGGCATGGGAGTGGTTTATTGTGCTGTAAAACAAAGTGTTATTGGTACACATGTTAAATTCACATCCCTTCCCCCATCAGTGTGACATTCGAGCTGGTCCTGCCCTACCTAGTAGCTGTCATAATAATATATAGCCCTAATGTACTTTAATGGTACATCTTATTTAATCAAATTATTAAGTAGATTATTAAGTCTGTGATTTTATACAAGGCAATATACTACATGGCTGGAAATATATCAACCTTGGTTCATTTTGCGATCAAAAATGATATATATAAATAAATACATATACATTTTGCATGTAAAAATCAGTTTCTATTTTCATAACCTATTGTTAACAAAGATCGCTTTCATCCTTCTAGACTTCTTCAGGTCTGTGTACAACAACCCTAAAAACCTATATAATTGTATAATTAGTTAGTATTGTTATTACCATCATTTTGAATAAAGTGGAAAAAAGAGAACCAGAAAAAAAAAAATATATATATATATATATATATATATATATATATATATATATATATATGTATGATGATGGAAACAAAATATACACTTAAATTTCAAATGATTTAAAATGGTATTTAAAACCAATTTGTAGAAAAAAAATAAAATACAATTAGTCATGTAAACAATTTGGCAATTTTCTAAGTTCCAGTGCACTTTTAATTGAACAGTAGTAGTTTAGTCCAGGCTTTCTAAAAGAGTTCAGCTTTAATTGGGCAGCTATATATACATATATATATATACATATATATATACATATATATATATATATATATATATATATATATATATATATATATATACATATATATATATATATATATATATATATATATATATATATATGTAGACAAACATGACTTTAATATATTGTAATAACTTTCTCCTTTTTATTGAAGTGCCTATTGTATATTGTACTTTCTTTGTTGTCTCTAAATATTTATGTTAAATTCTATGTAAAATCGGCACTGTACCTGGCAATATTATTCTTGTCTGGATTGGAGCTTTTCTCCTCGGGCTGCCGCTGAAAATGGGCTCACACCCAGGTGGACTATCCTGGTCAACAAATGTAAAATAAATAAATAAATAAATTTGTAGTTATCAAGCAAAGAATTTCTTCTAATAAGCTAATATTGTTACCTGGTGGTATGTAGAGAGCAACCATATAAGGCTTGTGGCTAATCTATACTGTCTGTACTGTACCTGTGTACTATGTATGTATTCTACCTATGTTCCAAATTTCAGCTGTACACCACAAATTTATTAATTACTTTTATTTTTAAATTAATATTTTTTTTGTTTGTTCTCTCCACTGTAACTGTTGATGTGCTGCATACCACTGTAAAAACATGTCTTTTGTAATTTGTGTGCATACTGATCATGTCTAAATAATTAAATGTGTCTGTAATTTTTCTATGTGGAGCTTTTCTCCCCGGGCCTCTGCTGAAAAAGGGCCTTTTCAGCTCAGTCAGACACCCCCGGTTAACAAATGTGAAATAAATGAATAAAAATAAAATTAATAAAATTATGTTTCTTAACATTGAAAAGACAGATAGGGTGTTCTGTATTTTGGAAGGTTGGTGTATTCATTTTGAGGGGTGAGAAAGTTAGTCAGCTGTCTTATATAATTGTAATGTCTCTTCCTTTTTGTGCAGTCTGTCACATCAAATTATATTGTAGCCAGGGGACAGAATTTCAGAACCTTTTATATGGGGTTTTAATGTTTTTGGTAATGACAGTAATATCGTGTGAGTTTTGAAGGAACTATGCATGTAGATCTGTAACTTTGTTTAGAATACTATGAACATTAATGGAGGTGAGGAGAGGTTTTCTGGGTGTAGGCGTAGAGGAGGGTGGAATGGATGAGGCTGAGGAGTCAGGACTGGGATAGATGACACATCACCAAGAGTGATTTTAGAGAAGCTTAGATAGGAATTAGTATTTTTTTATATATATAAAGTTTATGAATTTATTCCAGGTTATGTCAAACTGAAATGAGTGGTTAGAAGTTTTGTGTTTGAAAAAGTGAATAGGTTGGACATTAAATAAATTTGAGGAAACAGGCCTGAAGGAGGGTATGACCTGAACATAGGTAAGGTGACCAGTAGTGTGTGAGTGTGAATAAAGCATGAAGAGTGCCATGGCGGGTAGTAAGGTGACATAAACTGAATAGTAGAGATGTAAAGATGAACATGTATAGCATGGTAGATAGACAGGGCAAGGGGGTAGTTAAGGGGAGATTATAGTTGAATGAAATGAAAAAGATGTTAAAAGAGATGGGAGGTAGTCGTGCGGAAAGATGAGTGGAATTGGCTTTCTGGAGATTCCAAGCAAGTTGATCCACTGTTAAGGGGTTGGAGAAGGTAAGGCTTTAATAAAATATAATCAATTCGAAAAATGTAGAAAATACCGTGATCTGGCAGGGTAAAATTGTGAATGAGAAGAAATGTTAGGAAGAAAATAATTAAGTGGGTAATGTGTATAATAAAAGGTCTGTGGCTATTATGTTTTGGGCCAGTATTATGAAAGGCAGGATAATATTGAAGAAGGACCCCCTGAGGAGGAAGACATGAATATTGTAAATGGGGGAGGGGATCAAAAGTATATATTGTAATTTTATAATGACAGAGAGGAGTAACTTAAGCGAGGAAGTAGAGAAAAATAAGTGTGAAGGTCAGGTGACATAAGACTGTAATGGGTTTGGGTGAATGCTATTGGATAATGTGGAAGTAGCATGGATTGTTGAGGCTAGTAGGAAGAGGAGAGGATAGGAATGAGGAAACTAACATACCCCCCATATCAACTTTAGAAACTTCCTAACTAACATGCCCCTCGTAGCAGATGCCCATGATACAAAGGGACACAAATTGGCTGGAAAGCATCGCTATGATTATAAAAGCCCTGGTGGTCGTTACTATATAACTATGAACCTATGAAATTTAAGGGGAAACAACGCTGGTGGTTTTACTGACTTACTTAATAAAGAATTAAAAAAAAAACACTAGATCAACTAAGGCAGTCCATGAACTCAGATTAGCGTATGAAGCCTAGAGCATTCTGGGGAACTGTTGGAAAACTGATAGACTTGCTGTACAGAGCTGGAATCTATTTCAAACTGATAAGTACATATTTTGCCACTTTATACACTTGCCTAATATTTATAGTGGTGCTGTATTGTTTCTGTTTCTGTCTCTTGTGTCTCCACTGTTTTTCTCACCCACCCTCCCTGTTCTTGTCTTGGTATTAGTCTTGGTGGCTTTGGATACTCCTTCTGGGCCTCTCTCATTTGCTCAGTCAACTGAGTGCAATGAGATCATAGGCACTCCTACTGTGTACAAAGAGAGCATTTGAGAAGGACAATCCCTGTAGCCTCTTAATCCTGCTGTGTTCCCTCCCTCAAAAAAAATATATATATACATATATATATATATATATATATATATATATATATATATATATATATATATGGTTCCCTATCAGAATCCTGAAACACTATAAGCCTGAAAGTCAAAATCCTGAAAACTAATGACTGAAAATGCAAAATCTCGAAAATGCAAAATCCTGAAAGTCAAAATCCTGAAAACACAAAATGGACATACTGACGTCATTGTGGCTTTGCTATTGTTAGCCCTGTGGTGTTAGGTCATGCGGTCCAGGTAAGTGTGCGGTTGATTTTATGTTAGGGTTAGGGGCGTTAAGTGAGTTAGGGTTAGGGCGTTAGGCATGTATGCAATAGTGACAAATATTGGGGTTAGGGCGGTAAGTGAGGTAGGGGTTTAAGGTGCAGGTCAGGTGTGGGTGCTGTGTGTGAGGGACCGGGAGTTAGGGGGTCAGTTGGTAGATATTAGTGTCTTTATAGTGACATATTAGCATTATTTGTGTTTTCAGGATTTTGACTTTCAGGATTTTGCATTTTCGAGATTTTGCATTTTCAGTCATTAGTTTTCAGGATTTTGACTTTCAGGCTTATAGTGTTTCAGGATTCTGATAGGGAACTATATATATATATATATATATATATTCATTTGCTGTTACTATAACTGTCTTAGTTGCTGTTCTGCGGGCTATCTAGTCCAGATACAGACTTGCTGTATCCAGGTCTGTTTGTAAGCTCCTGAGCCCCCCAAGCCTTTCTGTGTTGGAGGGAAGCCTCTAGCTTATCAGTGGGAGTGGTAAGCACTAGGTAGCCTATCTACCACAGGAGAAGAGGTTTCTGGCCCAGAAATGATAGTTTATTGGCCATTTGGGAAGCTCTTCCATCTCTTTCAACCTTCTGATTCAAAAGCCTGTGTTTGTGCTTGTTTCATGCCTTTCCTGTTACTAGTCTAGTCCAGGTACAGATTTGCTGTATCCAGGACTCTTTGTAAGCTTCTGAGCCCCCCCCAAGCCTTTCGGTGTTGAAGGGAAGCCTTCTAGTTTATCAGTGGGAGTGGTAAGCATCAGGTAGCCTATCTACCACAGGAAGAGTGGGTTTTGGCCCATAAATTGTAGTTTATTGGCCGTTTAGGCAGTTTTCCATCTCTTTCAACTTGCTGGCTTAAAAGCCTGTGTTTGCTCTTGTTCCCCACCTTTTCTGTAACTAGTGAAGTCCAGGTACAGATTTGCTGTATCTAGGACTCTTTGTAAGCTTCTGAGCCCCCCAAGCTTTTCTGTGTTGGAGGGAAACTTTCTAGCTTATCAGTGGGAGTGGTAAGCATTAGGTAGCCTATCTACCACAAGAGGAGTGGTTCCTGGCCCAGAAATTGTAGCTACTGGCCGTTTGGGCAGTTTTCCCCATCTCTTTCAACTTTCTGGTTTAAAAGCCGCACTTGTGCTTGTTTCCCACCATCCCTGTTACTAGCCTAGTCCAGCTACAGAGTTGCTGTATCCAGGACTGTTGGTAAGCTTATGAGCCCCGCAAGCCTTTCTGTGTTGGAGGGAAGCCTTCTTGCTTATCAGTGGGAGTGGTAAGCACTAGGTAACCTATCTACCACAAGAGGAGTGGTTCTGGCCCAGAAATTGTAGATTTTTGGCCGTTTGAGCAGTTTTTTTTCCATCTCTCTCAACTTTCTGGTTTTAAAGCCCGTGTTTGTGCTTGATCCCCACCTTTCTCGTAGCTAGTCTAGTCCAGATACAGATTTGCTGTATCCAGGACTGTTTGGAAGCTTCTGAGCCCTCCAAGCCCTTCTGTTGGAGTGCAGCCTTCTAGCTTATCAGTGGGAGTGGTAAGTACTAGGTAGCCTGTCTACCACAAGAGGAGTGGTTCTTGGCCCAGGAATTGTAGTTTATTGACCATTCTGGAAGTTGTCCATCTCTTTCAACTTTCTGGTTTAAAAGACCACATCTGCGCTTGTTTCCCATCTTTCCTGTAACTAACCTACTGGAAAGCACTAGAAAGCTTTAAACTGATAAAAACCTTCTAACTTAAAAGAGAGACTTTGGAGTGACTATCAGTTTTCTGTATTTCCTTGCTATACTTAACTGTTTTCCACCTAAACACTGATTTTCCAGCACTTATTGTGATTTAAAAGCTTGTTTTTTTTCACATATTGTACTTATTTGACTGCATGCACTTTTAAAAAGTCGTTTTTGTTTAAATAAATTGTTTAACTGTTGTGGGCTACACACTAAAGTGCGATAGCCTTTTCTGATCACTTGTAGTCGTTTAAAGCTGTTTTAAGTGTACTTTTTACTGTTTTGCCTTATCTTTTAAAAAAAAAAAATAATTTCTTGTTTCCCACGTTTCTAAGCTAGTATAGTCCAGCTTTCAGGCCAGTGCTGAATTCGGGGCTGTGTTACAAGTTTCTGAGTTGCCCATACCTTACTTGGACAGAGGGAAGTTTCTCTGTTCACCTGTGAGAGAGGGGAACTTTGAGCAGCCATCTGTCCCTGGAGGAGTGGTTCCAGCCAAGAAGTTAGTAGTTTAAAAACAGCGTTTGCACGGTTTTGCATGCCGGTCAGCAAGGGTTAGCTATGGTTAAATTATTCCCAGCTCCACTAAGTCTCTTCTGCAGTTTTTTCCGTTGAAACTAGTCCCTCAACCTAAGCACTCAAAAAGCATCCTACAGTTCAGCACTTGCTCAGACCTAATAGCAAGCACTAATATACCCCGACACTTGACTGCCCAGCAGGGCAAGGCTCTTTATCCACCCCTCACCAACCAAGCGACTAAGCAGCTCACCCTACTATTCAGGCATAACCAAAGGGCAACTTCAGGTGTACTCTGCAGTCCAGCTGGTGAATCTGGGTATCCTGAGGCAATGTTACAACTGCCTCATGTACACAGACAGCCCTCTCCTCCTACCACAAAACACTAACATATGTGAGAGATGCAATTATACAGCCAAACTGGAGGCTAAGGTATCTCCACCCAAGACTGGAACAGACAGTCATGAGGAGAAGGTTAACACTTGCACCACACCTCCAGCCTCACATAGACCTATTAAACCAGCACTGGCAAAAGATACACATAAATACACAAAATCATACTCAGAGGCTCTAAATAAAAACCTGCAAAAGCATCAGAGAGCTCCAAAGCAGACACCCACAAAACCTGCACCTCCTGTCACAAACCAGACAACACATAAAACACAAAATCAATGTGAAGCACAATCACAGCCCTTAAGGCAAAATAACATACCTAACACACTAGTAATAGGTGACTCAATAGTCAGGCACACTGATGCCCCACTCACTAGGCTGGACAAGGAGAAGGTTACTGTTAGCTGCCTGTCGGGAGCCAGAATCCGCCACATAACACAAGCCTCAGGTCACTCCAGAACAAGTACAAACATGACTCTGTCATTGTTCATGTTGGTGTAAACGACCTGAGCCGTACCTCCCTGGACTACATGAAAAGAGACATGGAAGAGCTCTCTGATCATGTAGCCCAGGCGGGTATGACCCTGACCCTGAGAAGCATCCTGCCCTCACCAAGAATGATACCTCAGTATAAAGAAAAAATGATCAATTTCAACAATTGGCTAAGCTTCTGGTGTCATTCAAAGGGGATCCAGTGTCTGTCAGCCTGGGATGACATGCTCGACAAGCCACGTTGCTTCGCAAGAGATGGCTTGCACCTGTCACCCCTTGGCTTTTGAATACTGTCCAAGGCTCTTGCCGCCCCCATAGTGCCTTTTTTAGGCAAGGCTCAAAATTCAAACCCACCTCCGTAAACAGCACAAGTAAAAAAACTGAAGGTTATGCTACTCAACGCCAGGAGTTTAAATCTCAAAATGCATGCGCTCGAAGCACTCCTAAGTATGGAGAATGACGACATTTGTGCAGTAACTGAAACCTGGTTCAAGGCTCCAGAGAGCACTCCAACACTACTGGGCTACAACTCATACCACACATTTCGGCCACAGAACACGGACCGAAACACAAAAGGAGGGGGTGTATCCATATTCATCAAGGATACCCACACCTCCAGGTTAGTGGCGCAGCATGATACCTCTGAGATCATCCATGTGCAACTAACATCGGGAAAATCTGCAATGCAAATTGTGGCCTGCTACAGATCACCCTCCATGACCCAGGACCACCACTCCACCTTTCTGGAGACACTGGAAAACATGAAGGTCCTACTGAACACCCTGATCTTGGGAGATTTCAATTACCCTACCATTAACTGGGAAAACTACTTGAGTACAAACTCCCAGGCTCAGCGCTTCCTGGAATTTATCAACTCAAATGCCCTGGATCAGCTGGTAAACTCCCCTACCAGAGGTCACAACATATTGGACCTGGTCATCACTAACATGGGCGACAGGTGCTCCGTACCGGAGGTCAACCCGTCACTGGTTAGATCAGACCATAAACTAATCACCATGGATGTCCACACCCCACCACCACCCCCAAGCAGGAAACCACAGTGAAAAACTTTTCTAAAGCAAACTTCACCTTACTTAAGTCAGAGGTGGTAAGTTTCACAGCCCCCACGCTAAAGGATAACACTGCCCAAGATGCAGAATCCTTTACAATTGCACTCTATGAGCACCTACAAGGATGCATGGATCATGAAATCCCTAGCAAAACCAAGACTCACTCCCCTAAGAGAAGGAAACCAGTCTGGTGGACCTCTGCCATAAACAGGTTATACAACAAAAGGAGGAAACTAGTTCAGAAAAAAAGCAAATCCCAAGAAGGAAAGACATCCCTGATCAGTATCATTTAGAAACTAAGGTCCCTCATAAAAATCATCCAAGGCTAACTTTGAAAGAAAAATAGCCAAGGACTCAAAAGATAACCACAAAGCCTTCTTTAGCTATGTCAAAAATCTAAGTGGCAACTCGCAGATATGCTCTGAGATAGTGCAAAATAGCACAAAATATACTGAACCTACTGATATTGCCAACATACTGGCAGATAGATTCAGTGCAAACTTCACCTCCTTCTCACCTTCAAAAGGGCCCACAACAATACCGGAAAAGTGTAGTGTCCCAGAAATCACAGAAGCACAGGTGAAAACAGCCCTTTCAAAAGCCAAAAACACAGCATCAGTGGGACCAGATGGTGTCCCAGGCTGTGTTTTGCATGAACTACAGAACGAACTAACTCCCCACCTAAACATGCTGTTCAACCTCAGCCTCTCCACAGGCTACGTGCCCATAGAATGGTGCACAGCAATGGTTATTCTGCTCCACAAAGGAGGAGCCACAACTGACCCTGGTAACTATCGCCCCATAAGCCTGACTAGCCTGGTCTGCAAAGCTGTGGAACGCATCATCATGGAACACATTAACAAAGACATTGGGAACCTCCAAACACTTGACCCGACCCAGTTCAGCTTTGTTAAGGGCAGATCATGCCTACTAAACCTGGTTGACTTCTTCAAGACAGTTACCAAGGCCATAGATGAGGGAAAGGTGGTTCACACAGCCTACCTTGATCTCGCCAAGGCGTTCAACACCATTCCTCACTCGGGTATTATAGAAAAACTTATCAGCCTGAACATAAACCCCTACGTCACAAGATGGGTTGCCAACTGGCTTACAGACAGAACTCACACGGTAAGAATAGTGGGCTCCAGGTCTAACTCTAAACCAGTCACAAGTGGTGTCCCACAAGGCTCAGTTCTGGAACCCCTACTGTTCAGCATATATTTCTCAGAAGTACAGGCAAACACAGGAGGACTATGGCTAACCAAGTTCGCTGATGACTGCAAACTGGGAGCCATAATTGACTCTCCAGCTGACACGGACATCCTCCAAAAAGGCCTTACTGAGACAGACACCTGGTGTCAAAGTCATGGCCTCAAGCTAAATGCCAAAAAATGCATAGTCATCCCGTTTGGGAAAAACAAAATACCCATGAATTACCACATAGGAGGCAGCCCCCTTAATACAGAAGAGGTAATAAGAGATCTGGGGAGCCAGGTAGACAGTAATCTCTCTTTTGACAATCATATTGCCAAAGTAGTTAGGAAATCCTTCTATGTGGCCCATCTAATTACTAAGGGGTTCACATCTAGAAATAAAGAGGTTATAGTGCCCCTCTACTCGTCACTCATCAGACCCATCATAGAGTACAATGCCCCATTTGGGATGTACCTCACAAGACACTTCCAACAGCTTGAAAGACTACAAAAGCACCTCACCAAGAGGATTACTGATCTCAAACATATGTCTTATACAGCCCGACTGAAAAAACTCCGGCTGCACTCAGTGGCATATCGCTTACTCAGAGGTGATCTCTGCCTGACTTACAAAGCCATGTCCAACTCAGAATTGATGGACATGCTCCACCTAAAGAAATCCAAGTCACTGCGAGCCACGCACTCTAGTGAGCTAAACCTCACCACAACAATAAATAGAACATGCTGGAGGGATAGATTCCTGTCACAGAGACACCCCATGCTTTGGAACAAAATTCCAAACTACATTAGGCAGAGCCCCTCACTAACACTCTTCAAGAGAAGCCTTGGCGAGTGGATGGGTAACAGAAAGTACACCCCTGGGATCACTTCATTGGCTCTGCTTGACAGAGGCTCAGTTAATTAATCAATGGGGCGGCAAAAGCCGACACACTCTGGCTAGGCTTATAAATGCCCTCGGGCAGATAGCCTAGTACCTACCTATGAACCTATGACAATTGAAAAACCTTCTTTATCTATGTTAGAAAACTAATAAACAATGCTCAATGATGTACAAAACCCATATTAAATGACAAAACCTGGTGAACATTGCCAATATAACAAATACATTTAGTACAAATTCCACTCCAAAGATGACCAGACAAAGCCCTGTCATATAACTCTATCTCTCAAAGAACCCCATCATCAGTTAAGAGTGTGCTGTCCAAGATTAAGAATTCTCCATGGGACCAGATAACAGACTGGGCTGTTTGTAAAATTATATTAAACATGGCCTGCAGCACCTCTCCAGAAGTTATTTAACCTGATCCTGGCTACAGACTTACTACAAAAAACAGTACAAGGGATATAAACCTGCATTAATAAAACAAGACGGAGAGACAGCTGTATTACTCAGTGTTTCCTTCATCTCTGCACAGTCTTCCCTTGGAGATAAAACAGTGTAATACACAGTCCTCCTTCATACAAGACCTAGATCATTGCATCAGTTGACTGGATTTGACTGGTCTTGCCTTCCTTTAAAGGAGAGGTACAATGTAGGGTGGGAAATGGCAAAGCCCTGAACTCTCTATGATGAAATCCTGCTGTAACCCTAAGCAAGGGTGTCCCCGATTTATTAGTAGTCCTTCATATGATGACACCACCATCCATCCTTTAAGAAGGGTGAGAGCTGGGCTGAAGGCATCATATAGGGCTTTCTAGGTATAAGACATCCCAAAGGATTAAGCAAGACAGCAGTGAACATTTCTGATGTGAAAGGGAAGGGCATTCTTAACTGGGGTAATGTGTGTGTGTGTGTGTGTGTGTGTGTGTGTGTGTGTGTGTGTGTGTGTGCGCGCGCGCATGTGCATGCGTGTGTGCGTGCATGTGTGCATACGTGCATGTGGTGTGACATCAGCACATCACCTCGTTGAAACACAGGCCCCTTTAAACTCCCTCACTATCAAATAGTAACTTGCTTTGGAATTGGGAAATGCTTACCAGTCTCCATTGGAAACCTCTCAGTATTTACCAGTCTCCATCTGGAAGATCCCAGTGCTTACCAGTCCCCATTGGGAAGCTCCCATGCTTATCAGTCTCCACTGGGAAGCTCCCAATGCTTACCAGTCTCTACTGGGAAGCTCCCAGTGCTTACCAGTCTCCATTGGAAAGCTCCCAGTATTTACCAGTCTCCATTGGGAAGCTCCCAATGCATACCAGTCCCTATTGGGAAGCTCCCAGTGCTTGCCAGTCTCCATTGAGAAGCTCCAAATGCTTACCAGTCCCCATTGGGAAGTTCCCATTTGCAAGCAGAATCCCCCCCCCCCAATGGATTAACTGAGGGACACTCACTTCTTATCTTTCCTATCCAGTGGGTCCAGTGCCTGGGCCACTAACCATGGGTCCTCTGAGTCACAGTTAGGGCTTCATCCCCTCTATAACATAGAACCAGAGAGGCATTCTTAGTATTATTAGTCATTTCTTCAAGGACTATTGTGCAAATTCAGTCTGGGCATATTGCCTATTTATTCATCTTCATTTGTAAATGTTCATTCTGTGGTTTTCAGCTACTCTGTTAATATTCTGTCTCTTGCTTGGTCTAAGTTGCCTGCCATCCAGTTTTTGTGAATACCAACCAGAAATGATTGTTTATTATAATTGTTATTAAACTATCCTTTTTTGTCCATCTACCCTGATATTTGGTGATTTTTTGTCTCTTTAGCAAATAAATAATTCCCATTACAGTTTTGAGAACTGTACACATGACACCCATGCATGGATTCTTTCTACTCATCCTGTACTTTTTTAGCAGTTGATTGTCTTTCTGTATGACTTCCCATGGTGTGGCTTACCCAACTCGAAAACAAAATATTCTTGACTTGGTATTTACAAATGCAGTGTTATTGTGCTCATTTCCCCTAGTAACCCCCTCCCTGATTAAGTCAAAGCAAAAGGTCATAACCTTTTCCATTAAACTATCTAAACTTCCTAAAACCAATAAATCAGGATTTAAAGACTTCTAGTGCACAGATCTTGAGCCCTGATGAAAACATTGCCATTCTATTATTTCCTGTCAACCTGAATTACCTAACATGGATATAAAAAACAAGTCCAGCCACAGAGATTTATAAAGTGCCTAATATAAGAAATGTTTATGATTTTTAACAATTGTTACCAAAACAAAGATGACAAATTAAAACTATAATAAGAATATAATATGATTTAGAGAAAGAAATGGAAAC
Organism: Protopterus annectens; assembly: GCF_019279795.1. Classification (NCBI taxonomy): domain Eukaryota; kingdom Metazoa; phylum Chordata; order Ceratodontiformes; family Protopteridae; genus Protopterus; species Protopterus annectens. Next base: position 1,784,233,394 of record NC_056744.1, on the reverse strand, counting down.
GAAATGAAAGGCAACATGCTTGTGTTGAGAAGAGCACTTCATGAAGAGAAAGAAAAAAGCCAAACACAGCAGGTGAAAAAAAAACAGTTATGATGTGGTTTCAATACCCTGCAGAATTTGGCATAACACTATAAAACTAACAAAAAATGAATGAAATAGATAACTAAAAGCACAGTTATTTTGAAGCATACCTCCCAAACGTCCAGATTTTTCAGAATGTCCAGATTTTTTCCTCATATTTCTGGTCTGTTCCTTATAAAATTTGTGGCTTTCTGGCAAATCATTGAGGATCAAAATCAGTAAATAATGACAGACATTTGAGTTTCAGACTTCATACCTTTTAGAAAATGCATAATAATGCAAAAGCTGTTATTTTAGCAAGTTTCTAAGTTTATAGGAGCAATATTTAAAGCTGTCCCTGCTTTTGCTCTTTTGACCCCCTACTGTTTCTGTGTTTTCCAGATGTCTTGCACTGAGAGGTTGAGAGGTACACTTTGAAGCAGGTATCTGCTCTGCTGTGCACCAAACTGTTTCACTGTATATTACTGGTAAATTAATTCTACTGTTCCAGTGTCCATTTCTAATGAAAAGATTCAGGCATAAAGACTGATCTTTTTTTTTCGGCTTTTCCAAGTTAGGGGTCACCACAGCAGTTCACCTGTCTGCTCATGATTGGCAGTGGAGTTTTTACAGTGTCGAGGTGCTAGCCTGGCACCCAACCTTCCACAGAAGGCACACACGCACGCACTCACGCCTAGGGCCAATTTAGAGTGTCCAATCCACCTACAGCATGTCTTGGGGGTGTAGGAGGAAACTGGAGCACCCGGAGGAAACCCATGCGACTACAGGGATGACATGCAGACTCTGTACAGAAGGCACCCCAGCCGAGGATCGAACTGGAGAACCTCTAGCTGTGAGGCAGCAATGCTAACCGATGCACCACTGCGGCATAAATCTTGATCTGATATGTTTTAATGCCCCACCCCCACAGATATGATAAGGGAGTGCAATAAAGTCTGTGACAGGCTAAGTGAGTCATTTGTCTGGTGATAGTAAGTGGTGTGTGTGTGTGCATAGCCGGCCTTAGGCATAGGCCAACTAGCGCTTTTCTAGTATTTATTTGGTGTAGGTAGACCAGGATGAGTGCACTAGGTGGGGGGGGATCCATCCATCCATCCATCCATCCATCCTTTTCAGCCATATCATGGTTGCAGAGCAGAATATTTATATAACTTCTAACATAATAGGCATGGTATACATAAGGAAAATGGCACCTTAGTCATACATTAAGCATAGTATAGAATAGTATAGCACAGATATTTCTCTTCTCAGTTTGGATGATACTGCTTTCCACGAGAGGCTAAGAAGCTGCCAGGAACCAGTTTTCGTCTGTTATCGTCATTCATATTAGTTAAAAAAAGGTATAAACTTTTTTGCGTGTGCGTGCGTGCATGTAAATGATGGTGCCTCCTTGTTGACCCGACAGTGAAGCATCGGTGAGCTCTTGTTATTGCAAACGTTGCCCACAAGATGGCACTGTGTGACGCCAGTTCAGCATGTACTGCCTGAGGAAGGAGAGCCCCGGAAGAAGGGCTGCAACGGTGAAGGAAGAGGAGCTATATTTGTCCGTTTTGAAGAGGTCAGTTGCTGGGTTTTTTTTTGTACTCCGTTACTTACTGTTTAGTAAATAGGTTTCTTTGGACAAGAATGCTGGGCAGTAGTGTAAAGCAGTTGTTGGGAGAAACCCTTTCAGAGTTGGAAAGAGCTGTTTTTGTTTGCAGAGTTAAGGCCTAAAGTCAGCATGTAGCTTCCAGCCAGCCGTTCATAGCTCTGTTTTGTTGGGACAATTTTGTATTTTGCCCAGTAGCGTTTGTAATAAATACAGAGTAATCTGAGTAAAGTAAACTATGGCTGTGTGGTAGATGCATACAGTAACTTTTCCTTGGACTGAAAAACCATACAAAATGCAATGGTGTGGGATTTTGCTCACTTTTCTTTGACACACATATTACTTTGAGAGCTTTCAGAGCAAAGGGTTTCCTGAACCGGGTCACTGGGAATATTGCACATGCAGGTAAGACTATTAGGGTTGCCACCTTTGCAAAGACCCAAAGTGGGACATTTTTTGTAGAATTGTCAGATTTTGCAGGACAAAACATACCCATGGCGAGGACAAGGAATAGAACTCCACGTTTTTTGCCAAAATAAAAGCTTATTCTTCTAACATTTGAATTGCTTATGCTATTCCATATAATATTTAGAGGTTTAAGATAAAAAAAATAACTTTTATACATCTGTTAAAGAAAACTCAGGAAATATTTTCGTCCTAAAATATCAGGACATTTGCTTCTTTTTTTTTAAGTTTTGCATTCATTGGCCATGTGAATGATAGTTGGTTTCATCCACTGGTCTAACTGGTACTTTTTCTGAAATGTTAGCTTCTCTAATAGTTGTTTGTTGGCATTTTGTCAGAGTGATTATGGCAGTATTATATAGTTGCAGCTGTTAAGCAGTTCTGACTAGAGTTAATTGTGAAATACTTTTGAAGCAAAATTAAGAATGACATTTGCTGACTGGGAATGCAAAAGACGGCAGATATTGATTACATCTGATGTGTTGTCGGGATGGAAGCTGTCCTGTCTTGGATTCAGCCCTGTTAGCAGCATTAGCGTAATGATTATTCTTGTATCGCTGTCTGTTTTCATTGTTTTGTATTTCTAAAATTTGTAACCAGTTGCAGGAATGCTTGGAGAAAACTAATACCTGCCATATTTCAAAGAAGCACCATGTCGAAGGTGGAATAGCAGACTCCAACCTTGCACTGCCCATCTTTTGCATACAGTAGTTATTTTTACAGTATTGAATCCCCCCCATGTGTCTAGGTATACAGGGCTTAGGCCAGTGGCAGTAATCTGTACCCCTTGATATGTCCTAACCTTGCAAGGTGTGATGATGCAGGTCCAAGCAAGTATGCTGATAAATAATCCACGTTTTGTTTAAAATGTTAAATACCACAAACCTTTTATTGGTTTTCATGTATTCCACCAAATGAAAAATGATCTGAGCAAACTGTATGACAGAAGGAAAAACACCTTTCAGCTACCTCTTGGAGCAGGAACCCCACATCACTGAAACAGTATTAAAAACTTCAACTGAAATCAACTGCTGTCCCCCAAGTACTTGTGCTGGCCTTTTCCTGTTTGATATCTGTTTGTCCATCCTCCAAACTGGTAACGGTGATCTCTGTTTTAACATGTTTGATTACTGCAAGAAGAGTGTGATTGTATCCAAAACACTTTTTAACATACACCCACCAAAATGAACCAACTAAAAGTCCATTCCCAGTGCATGGAAAATGCAACATCATCCTCTTTAGGAAGCAGAAGCACTCTGCATCCTATTGAACTGAAAACAATCCTTTACCATTCGAATCAGTGACCAGGGATTTGGGCACATGAGGTCATAGCTCCTTCTCCGTTGACCATCATGTGATGACCATAGTTATGAAGTCTCTCTATTCTGAGAGTTATTATTGAATATAATTCACTCAACATGTTATCCGGCTGAACATATTAAAAGATGATAAAATAGAGGTTCCTAACAAAAAGGATCTCTGGTATCAGAAACGTTGACTACCAGAAGAGACTGGACTCCTTATCCTAGTACTAGGGGCCTTACAGGCTCCTAAGGGGAGACCACTGTTTAGCGTTTAGCTTACCATATAAAGATCTAGATAATCTTGACCTTTTTTTTTTTTCAACAGATCAGACTAGGTAAAATAACCATCACCCAACACCCCCTGTTCTAGAATAAACTGCCCCAGCACATCAAACAGTGTGATTTCCTGTCGTCCTGACTTCCAGGTATCACTCTGTTTGCAAGAGGTGGTGGAACCTGAAGATGGATTTTGGCAGAGTGCATAGCCTCTGGTCTGACTTGCCTTGTATATCCTATGATCCATAAGAACTACTACTATTCCGGGCCTTTGCCAGGTAGACTGTACCTTTGCACATAATCACTTGATGCTTTCCCCTGAATGTTGGAAGAAAACTTCGTAAATGTAAGGTAAGACAATAGAATTCAGAACTGCATCTCTTTAGTCTTGTGTTTTAGCTCATGACAGATGGAACACAGACATGCCTAGATTTAAATAACGTCTAGGCAGAAAGTGGAAAGGTACATACCGTGCTGTGAAGTTCTACATACTTCAAATTGGCAAGAACCTTAACTACTTGCTACTAATTTGAATTTTTTTTAACCCTGAAGGTACACCTGACTACTGTTACCATAATGCAGTATGAGGAGACAGTTGATAAGATCCCAATGCTGTATTCTGTGTTTTCAGAACATAGTCCTATTTCAAATGAAAGTAGTGGAAAATAAAAAAATGTCAGACTTTTTTCCACTGACTCTTACATATGTGTGTTCTACATATGTGTTACTTTTTGTAAAAGCTTTTCATAGATGGTGTGTCATTTCACGGCTTGCAAATCTTAACCACTGACAGCAACTACTTCACTATTAGTTATCACTTTATTCACCTTTATGCTGTAAAAGGCTTTACAGGTTTATGACCCTAGGAAAGGGTAAATGTACTTTATGTGGTAGTACAGTGTCAAGGAGTTGTGAATTTTGAGCCTGAATAGCTGTAGGACCTAAGTGGGTGTGAAATAACAAAGGACCTAACTGGGTGTGAAATAACAAAGGACCTAAGTGGGTGTGAAATAAGAGAGATGCAAGTATCTTGCTTTTTGTTTTCCTTAGCAAAACACTTTTAGGTGTGATAAGGCCGAGTGATGGAACAGCATGCAACACAGGAGACCAATTAGGATAGAAATGCCAGAGCATTATCTTTAATACATAGGCAGGGAAATAACACTGGGGAAAGGAAGGGTGACCATTTGAAATGTCAGGACGTGCTAGAGCAAGTCCTGGAAAGTGGAGACTGACCGAAAGCTTGGACTTAAAAATACTAAGTCTGATGCCATTTCTGAAAATATTCCCTTTTCTCTGGGGCATGGTGATTGAGCTGGTATGTGTGTATATGTATGTATGTGTGTAGTCTATGGGATATGGGGACCCCCTCACCACCACATGGGGGTGGTTGCAGGGGGGCTTGCATCCATGCAAAAATAAATTTTATGGAGAAGAACCTTTCCTGTGTTTATGCCCCCCCCCCCCCCAGCTTGTTAGCACTTGACATTTCAAGTGCTAACATTTCAATAGAGAGCTGAAAGGGAAGGCTGTTCATAAATGTCCTGCAGGCTTTTTTTTTTTTTCCTTTGAAGCCAGGTTTCATTTTATTAAAGCGTCAAAGTATATATATATATATATATATATATATATATATATATATATATATATATATATATATATATATATATGTGTGTCTCTGCTGGACAGTGGCACAGGAAAATTTGGGTAGCGTAAGCTATGGTACCTTGCTGGCTAGGCTTATCCTTGGGCCGATAGCTTAGTACCTACCAATGTATATATGTGTGTGTGTGTGTATATGTGTGTATATATATATATATATATATATATATATATATATATATATATATATATAATGTCCACATGGATTAGTATGGTATCTGGTCAACAGATTTAAATAAATGAATAAATTATAAAACAAATCTTGCTTGAAAAGTCAGGAAGAGTGCATCAGAATTTAAGCTAAAGAGGAGAACTCTCCTATTTATTTTTTTCCAGGGATTCCACAGCAAGGAATGTATTGGTGGTTGGTTGATAATTTTCATGTGTTTGTTTAGTTTGTTGGTCAAGCTGATTAATGTGCTATACAGAAGTGAGACCTTTTGCTACAAAATCAGTGTGTTTGAGATGAGCTCTGTTTAGCCCCAGGAGACCTAGGGCACCTGCAGGGTTGCAGTTTTGGGTATTATTTATAGTCCAGGAGTGTCAAACAGCACTGTTTTCATTTTATTGAAAGTGCTGCCTTGTGCTGTATACATTATTTGAAGTAACTTAAGTTATGGCTGTGTGTGTGTGTGTGTGTGTGTGTGTGTGTGTGTGTGTGTGTGTGTGTGTGTGTGTGTGTGGGGGACAGGGAACTGGTGTATGTGATTACCAGCTCATTTGAAAGTACCATGGCAGTGATCTCAGGGTTTTGCAATGTGAGGTAATCAGTTAGTAAAGGAAGCAGGTGCAGACATTCGGTTTACTCTGCCATATTTCTCAGGGACCCTTACCATGAGGGGGGTACCCTGCCATGATGAGCTAAAAGCAACTAGAACATACTATGCGTTCTGTTTCATTTCTACCCTCATAGGATGGACAAGTCCGCCCTGCCTTACCCGAGTCATGAAGTACCTGAGCAGGTAATACACCTCTGGTCACCAGAGTCATCAAGCACCTGAAACAGTAATCCACCTCTCGTCACGTGGACTACATTCGGGGCTTTATATCCTTTTATGCTAAAGGAGCTGGCTGTGTGTTTAGAATTTGGCTTAAAAAAAAATCAAACATGCCGACATTTCTCTAGCTGAAGGGAATATAGCTTTTAGGGTAAATTCAGTACTGTTTACAAGAGAAAGCATATGACAGGGTGCATAGAGAGGAGTTGTGGTATTGTATGAGGAAGTCGGGATTGTCAGAGAAGTATGTAAAAGTGGTACAGGATATGTACGAGGGTAGTGTGACAGTGTTGAGGTCTGCAGTAGGAGTGACGGATGCGTTTAAGGTAGAGGTGGGATTACATAAAGGATCAGCTCTGAGCTCTTTCTTATTTGCAGTGGTGATGGACAGGTTGACAGACTAGATCAGACAGGGAGTCCCCATGGACTATGATGTTTGCAGATGACATTGTGATCTGTAGTGAAAGTAAGGAACAGGTGGAGGAGACCCTGGAGAGGTGGAGATATGCTCTAGAGAAGAGGAATGAAGGTCAGCAGGACTAAGACAGAATATATGTGTGTGAATGAGAGGGAGGATAGAGGAATGGTGAGGATGCAAGGAGTAGAGGTGGCAAAGGTGGATGAGTTTAAATACTTGGGATCAATAGTTCAGAGTAATGGTGAGTGTGGAAGAGAGGTGAAGAAGAGAGCACAGGCAGGGTGGAATGGGTGGAGAAGAGTGACGGCAGTGATTTGTGACAGACGAGTACCAGTAAGAGTGAAAGGGAAGGTCTACAAGAGGGTAGTGAGACCAGCTATGTTATATGGGTTGGAGACAGTGGCATTGACAAAAAGGCAGGAGTTAGAGCTGTTTGTGGCAGAGTTAAAGATGTTGATTTGTACTGGGTGTGACGAGGATGGACAGGATTAGGAATAAGTATATTAGAGGGTTATCCCAGGTTGGAAGGCTTAGAGACGAAGCCAGAGAGGCAAGATTATGTTGGTTTGGACATGTGCTGAAGAGGGATGCTGAGTATATTGGGGAAAAGATAAGGATGAAGCTGCCGGGTAACGGGAAAAGAGGAGGGCCTAAGATAAGGTTTATGGATGTGATGAGCGAGGACATGCAGGTGGTTGGTGTGACAGAGGAAGATGCAGAGGACAAGAAGAAACAGATGATCTGCTGTGGCAACCCCTAACGGGAACAGCCAAAAGATGATGATTATGATGATCAGTACCTAAGTGTTCAGTGTTTTAGTCCAGAGTCAGTAACACATTCACAGAATGTGGGAGGCCCTGGGGTAAAAGTCCTGTGCAAGGAATGTGAATGGAAAATACTGACCTATTTTTCCAAACAATGCGACATACAGGCTTTCTGCTGTATCTGAGTTGGTGTGTATAATTTGACTCAACTTCTACAGAGAGTTCCGGTGAACTAAATTTTAATGGAGGGGAGTGACGACACCTTTCCCAGTTTGCAGCTTTGCTATACAGATACAAGTGCAATAGTGCTTTGAAACAAGGATGTGTTGGACATCTAAAAAACTGACGTCAGTAGCCACCCACAGTGATCAGATTCTGGGAAGAGAAGAACTGAAGGACAATCTAATGCAACCTTCTTTACTGATTTTGTGTCTTTCATGTTCACCTTGTAGCACAGAAGATGACGTGGCCTGTTACAGTGGTGTATGTTGTGTATGGTCAGCTTAAATGGGGGAAAAAGTTTAGTAAGATATAAGCAGTGCTGGGTACTCCTGTGTTGTATGGAAGCTGTAAATATTTTATGTAGATACAATTGAAAGAGTATGAAATGGTGTCCCTTCTTTGTCTGTCTGCAGCCTGATGCCACGTTTTAGGGTGCTACATAAAACGAAAAGTTCCCTGACTTTTTTTCCATTTCTTTGCATACCATTTTTACTTTTCGTAATATTTTGTTTTCTTCTGGTTATTTTAAAGTACATTTGTGGCATTTTGTAAACCTCACAGACATTTCAAGACCTTGACTGCAGCGTATATCTTGTTTTAATAATTTCGTCAGTAACCGAAGACTAGCTTTAAACCACATCAAGAAACTGTAGCCAAGCGCTATAGTTCTGAACTTTTTTTTTTTTGAAAGATGAATACATATTGTAAGCCCGGTGGTTTTGGATGCAACAGGGAGTAAGTTATATTATTGGAGCAGAGGGTGTAGCTGTACTACTAATCCCGTGTGAGAGTGTTTCTGACTACTCCGATACACGTGAAAAATCCTTTAAGGCTGACAAAAAGTTTTATATTCATTTGCTCCTCCTCCTTAACCTAGCTGAAGACTAAAACATAGGAAGAAAGCCGTTAACGTCTCTGTTTCCTGGACTGGCATTTTTCCAGTCTCTCTACAGGACAGGGTGTATTAGTTTACTGAATAGCCTTTTCAGATAATGTACATCCTTAGAAAAAAAGAACATCCATATAGAAAAATGAGAAAATGTAAATCTCCCCCCAAGAATGGGAAGCATCTTCACACCGTCATTGTTACTTGCATCATGTGTTAAATGCATTTGTTTTTCTTCTCTAGCTGTAATACACAGCGAAGGAGTCAAGTACTGTTGGACAGGACATGGGGCAGACCTACCATCTGCTGCTACATTGGAAGAGTATAAAGTTATTTATTCCAGCGTGTGCTATTCTAAGTTTGTGTCTCACAGTGGGGTTAAAATCCTAACTGTTTTTGTTCCTTGCATAACCAATTGGAGACACGTAACAGTGTCCTTAAGTTTATTACCAATGTTAATAAATCCATCACGCTCTTATATTATAGACACTTGTCAGTTTGTTTGGGTTCGACTGTCTTTTTACTAATGGTGTCTTGTTACTCAGAATTGCTGTCAGTAGAAGGTAAAAAATGAAGGTGGAATTCAACTCTGTGAGAAACCTGTTCTTTTGTCTTTTGTGTGTTTGTGTTAAGGTCACAATGTGAAAGCCTTAACCTTTTTTGTATGAAGGTTAGATGAGCACGTACCCACCTGTGGGTTGTTGTATTGGAGGCCTCACTCACTGGTAGTGCCCTTGATGTTGCCATGTCTAGATGTTGTCTATTGTACTGCATTTCGGGAGCAGATTCGGAAAGATTCTTAAGGATCTGTCTTTTAGGATTCCACGAGGGTTTATTTACAAGGCAGGTGAACAAAAATGAACAAATTGCGTATAAACAAAACTTAAAATCGGTGTTTAAAACAGTACTTGTGAAACTTTGCAGTTAAGGATAGCTTCCTTTGCATATTTGCATATGACACTAATCTAAATTAAATATATGCACACACATATATCCACACTCACTCCCACAGAGCCATTAAGCTAGTTCCAAAATGTCCGAGGTTTCCTTTTACCATCTTTACAGTGAGAACAGTGACAATTCCATTGATGGTGAAGACTCCCAACAGGCAAAATAAACTTTAGAGGTACAACGTCTTCATTTGACTTTCACTTGTTGGATATCAGCTTCTCTTTACCAAAAACATCATCTTCAACTCGGATACTAGTGATTGTTCTTCAGAAATTCCTGTAGGATTAGAAGTGAGCACAACCATAGCAGACAAGCCTTCTCATCTCAGACCTAAAATACAGCTGATTTTCCCCCTCGCTTGACTTCTTGTTTCTTGCTTGTAAAGCTTTGCATCTATCATTGACAACATACAAGATAGTGTACAACATGGCTTCAGTCATAGGTTCATAGGTTAGTACTAGGCTATGAACCTATCGGCCCTAGGGCCTATACAAGCCTAGCCATAACAATTCCTTGGCTATTTCTTCCCACAGTATTTACTTCCCTGGATTCCTGTGACGTGATCCCTGGGGTGAATTTCCTATCTCATCCAATCGTCAGGGTTCGTTTTGAAGAGGGCCAAAGAGGCGCTCTGCTTTGATATGTATGGGCAGTCTATTCCAGAGTCTGGGGAGTCTCGGAACCTATTCCTCTAGCATGTTTTTTTCATTGTGATGACAAGGCTTAGATCCCTGGAGCATGTGGCTCTGAGGGACTGGGATTTCTTTGTGTAGCATGTCCAACAGCTCAGGGTCTGACATGGCATTGTATGTTTAGCAGAGATCGCCTCTGAGTAGACTGTGCGACAATGGGGCATTGTATTCTATAATGGGTCTAATGAGGGATGAGTACAGTGGGACAATGACATCCTTTTTTCTGGATGAAAAACCCTTGGGGATGAGATGTGCCACACAGAAGGATTTCCTGACTGTTGTGGCGATGTGGTTATCGAAGGTGAGACCACTGTCCACCTGTGTCTAAGTCTCTTATCACACTTTCAGTGTTTAGTGTACTGCCACCTATGTGGTAATTAAGGGGTACATGTTTTTTTCCCAAAGGGGATAACTATATACATTTCTTGGCATTGAGCTTGAGCCCATGGCTCTGACACCAAGCATCTGTTTCTGTAAGGCCCTTTTGTAGAATATCTACATAATTTGGGGATTCAGTAATGCCACCCAGTTTGCAGTCATCTGTGAACTTTGTTAGCCAGAGTCCCTTAGTGTTGGCCTGTACTAAATAGATGCCAAACAAGAGCGCCTGGGACTGAGTGGTACTCCACTTGTCTGGAGCTGGATTTGGAGTCTGCTCCTTCTGCAGTCTGGGTTCTGTCAGTAAGCCAGTTGGCAACCTATCGAGTGACATAGTGATTAATGCCCAGCTTAGTAAGTTTGTCTTTGATTCCAGAGTGGGGGATGGTGTCGAAAGCCTTGGCGAGGTCCATATAGGCTGAGTAGGCAGCCTTACCCTTATCCACATCTCTGGAGACTTTCAGGTTCAGGAAACTTGGCCCTTCACGAACCCAAACTGGGTGGGGTCCAGTGTTTGAAGGTTGCCAGTGTCTTTGTTTATAAGTTCCATGGCCTTGCAGATCAGGCTCATCAGACTGATGGGGCGGTAGTTCCCAGGATCCAAGGTGGGTCCCCTCTTTGGAGTGGGATAACTATAGCTATGTGCAACTCGGTGGGCACGAAGCCTGAGGTGAGGCTATGATTAAACATGACACTTTGGTGAGGTGCCAGTTCATTTTGTAGTTCATGTAGTACACAGCCCGGGATGTTGTCTAGTCCCATGGATGCTGTATTCTTAGCTTTGGAGAGTGCGGCTTTTACCTTTGTGGCCGTTATTACCTGAATTTGGCAATATTTCGGTATTGAGATGGGCCCTTTAGGGGGTGAGAGCGGGGTGAAGTTGACACTGAATCGATCTACCAGGAGATTGGCAATATCCTTGGGATCAGTATATTTAATGCCATTCTGTTGTAGCTCAGAGCAGATCTGAGCATTGCCATTTAGATTCTTGACATAGCTATAGAATGCCTTGTGGTTGCCTTTGGAATCTTTGGCAATTTTATTTTTGTAACTAGCTGTGGAGGATTTTATGAGGGATCTCGGCTTCTTACTGAGGCTGTTAAGGGAGTTTTTTTGCATCCTGGAATTTTCCTATTTTTTGCAACAGTTCTTTTTGTTGCAAAGTTTGTTTATGGTGGGGACGGCCAGATTGGCTTCCTTTTTGTAAAGCTTTCTTTTTTTTTTTTTTTTTTTTGTGAAGCTTTTTACAGAGGGTTCCTTACTGGGGCGTGAGGGAGGGATGTGGATGTCAAGGGTGATTAGCTTATGGTCAGACCTGACCAATGAGGGGATCACCATAGGTGTGGAGCATTGATTTCCCATGTTGGTAATGACCAGGTCTAGGATATTGGAGCCCCTGGTGAGACTATGGATTACTTGATCCAGGGCATTGGAATTTATGAATTGCAAAGGTGTTTGGTACACGAGTAGTTTTCCCAGTTAATGGCAGGGTAGTTGAAATCGCCCAGTATTAGTTGTATCTTAATATTTTCCAGTATGTTTAGAAAGGTGTAGTGAGAATCTTGGGGCATGGTGGGGGATCTGTAGCAATCTGCAATTTGGATTGCAGTTGCACCTGGAGAATTTCAGACGCATTGTGTTGGACAACTAGCCTGGTGGTGTGAATATCCTTGGTGAATATGGACACTCCTCCACCTTTAGGGTTTTGTTCCTGGTTTGGTGGCCGAAAAGTGTGGTAAGAGTTGTAGCCTGGTATTGTAGGGGTGCTCTCTGGTGCCTTGAACCAGGTCTCTTGTTACTGCACAAATATCAGTGTTCTCCATTTTTAGGTGTGCCTCGAGAGCGTGCATTTTGAGGTTTAGACTTCTAGCATTACCTTCAGATTTTGCATGCTTGTGCCTGTTATGTTGGTTTTTGGCATTCCTACCTCCTGTATTGTTCAAAGCCGTCATAGAAGGTGCTATATTACACACGCTATATCAGAACTTCAGCACTTCTTGTATACTCTTCTCTGCCATTCTGGCCTCCATTGAGTTAATATGTTTTCGCTCTTTGTAGATGGGGCTAAGAATTATGGGTCAGATGTATGAAATCTCTACAGATACTAACCAACTTTGCTTGGTTGTCATAGCCTTTGATACAACAGGGTTGTAAGTGAATGGGTTATGCATCTTACTATGAATAGACATGAGCCTTTTATTTTGGTCTAGTAGGAGGCAGTGTAGGAGCAAATAAACACAGCTGATTTATTCAGTTTGTTTAATACATTATTTGGTGATTTCAGAGGTACAAGTAGACACCTTTGAATCACAACATAGTAAAGTACTTTAATCATGGTATTACATAGTCAACTTTTCATAGATGGGTATTGCATGATTTAAGTATTTTTTGCTGTTTTTTACCTGAAATACCTTCTCTTGCTCACTCTGAACAAGTTTAAGCTGTTTTTTTAGCTGTTTGTTGCATTTTATATTAACTGCACTTAAAAGTTTCATTTAGTTGAAAATCGGTCGAAAATTGTTTGTTAAATTTAACTGTTGAGGATGCCTAAAGTGTGCTAGCCTGTGTAACTGATTAACTGTTTCCTGCATTTCTGTGTGCTTTCAATCTTAAAACAAAATATCCTTGTTTTCCCGCCTTTCCTCGACTAGTTTAGACCAGTATACAGGCTCTACTGTATTCTGGGCTGTGGTGTAGTTCCTGTATTGTCCATTGCCTTACTTGGATAGAAGGAAGTTTCTTTGCTCACCAGTGGGAGTGGGGGTGCCTTGAGCAGCCTATCTGTCCCTGAAGGAGTGACCTCAGCACAAGAGCTTGTAGCAATTGGTTGTTTTGGACTATTTCTAGCTCTTTTGAAGTTCCCTGTTTAAAATCCGCGTTTGCGCGGCTTTGCGCATAGCACAGCGCCGGTTAAAGTTTTTCTGGCTCCACCAAGTCTGCTCCTCAAATTTTCCCTTAAGAAAGCTCTACTCAAGTCTACTCGCTTTATTATAAGCCTAGCACTTGTTCTCAAAACCTTTCTTCTAAGTAAGCACTCTCTAACTAAAGCAAGCACTACATCCACCTACCACCCCTGTGAGTACCCACTTCCCTTAAAGGCACAGCACTCCTTTATAATATTCTAGCATGTCGAGTGGTAGATTACTAGCATCCTCTCCGGTTCAGCTGGTTAACCTGGGAATCTTGAGACAATGCTACCATTGTCTCATGTACACAGACAACCCTCTCCTCCTCCCAACAAGTACAAATACATGTGAGAGATGCAACTATATAGCCAAACTGGAGGCTGAGCTCTCTCAACTCAGGACTGGCAAGACCAGACAGGAGGAGAAGGTAACCACACACTCAGCAAACCCAGTCCCACATAGACCTACCGCAACACCAAACCAAACACATAATAACACAAAGACATACTCGGGGGCTCTAACAAAAAAACTTACCAAAACAACAGAGGCTTCCAAAGCAGACACCCAAAAATCCACCACCTCAAAACTAACACATGCAACACATACTTCAATAAATCAGTGTGTCGAACAATCACAGCCCTTAAGGCCAAACACCATGCTTGATGCACTAGTAATAGGTGACTCTATAGTCAGACACACTGACGTTCCGCTTACCAGGCTGAACAAGGAGAGGGTAACGGTGAGCTGCCTATCGGGAGCTAGGATCCGCCACATAACACACGCACTCAGGTCACTCCAAAGCAAGTACAAATGTGACTCTGTCATTGTCCATGCCGGCGTGAATTACCTGAGACGTACCTCCCTGGACTACATGAAAAGAGACATAGAGGAGCTCTCCGATTTTATGTAGCCCAGGCTGGTATGACCCTGAGCAGCATCTTGCCCTCACCAAGAATGATATGATGCCGCAATACAAAGACAAGATGATCAGCTTTAATAATTGGCTCAAATACTGGTGTCATTCTAGGGGGATCCAATGTCTGTCTGCTTGGGATGACATGCTGGACAAGCCACACTGCTTCGCAAGGGACGGATTGCATCTGTCACCACTGGGCTTCCGGATATTGGCCAAGGCTCTTGCCACCCCCATAGTGCCTTTTTTAGGCAAGGCTCAAAAGACAAACCCACCTCCTTAGAAAACAAAAATGGAAAAAAATTAAGGGTAATGCTGCTCAACGCCAGAAGTCTAAATCAAGATGCAGGTTCTCGAAGCACTCCTCGGTATGGAGGACATCGATGTCTGTGCAGTAACTGAAACCTGGTTCAAGGCTCGCTACCAGGCTATACCTCGTGTCATGCATTTCGGCCCCAAAACTCCGGCTAAACCAAAAAAGGAGGGGAGTGTCCATATTCATCAAGGACACCCACACCTCCAGATTAGTGGCAACACATGAAGCATCAGAGACCATCCAGGTGCAACTAACCATAGTCAAAACTGCTATACAACTGGTAGCATGTTACAGACCACCCTCCCAACCTCAGGAACCCCATTCAGCCTTCTTGAAGACATTGGAGGATATGAATGTCTCGCCAGACACCATCATATTGGGAGACTTCAACTACCCTAACATAGACTGGGTGCATTATTCTAGCCCAAACACCCTAGCGCAAAGGTTCATAAATTCAAATGCAATGGAACAGCTAGTCACCTCTCCCACAAGGGGAGATAATATACTAGACTTGATCATCACAAACATGAGGAAAAAGTGCTCCACACCGGAAGTATACCCCTCACTAGTGAGATCTGACCACAAACTAATCACCCTTGATATACATATCCCACCTCCACCCCTAACACAAAAGACTACAGTGAAAAACTTCTCAAAAGCCGACTTTACACTTCTTAAAACTGAGATGGTATCCTTTAAGCCCACTGGACCAGTGGAAACTACATCCCACAATGCAGAATCCTTCACAAATGCTTTCTACGGACATCTCCAAGAATGCATGGATCATGCAATCCCAAATAAAACCAAGACCTTCTCCACAAATGGGCAGGCGTCCTGTCTGGTGGACCCCAGCCATAAACAAATTGTATAACAAAAGGAGGAAGCTACTGCACAACAGAGCAAAATCCCATAAAGAGAAGGCAATTCTGATCAGCACTAGTAGAAAGCTACGTTCTCTCATAAAAACATCCAAGGCCAAGTTTGAGAGAAAAACGCTATGGACACTAAAGATAACCACAAGGCCTTCTTCTGCTATGTTAGAAACCTGGGCGGAAACTCTCAGATATGTTCAGAGTTAGTTCACAATGACAAAAAATACACTGAACCCACAGATATTGCCAACATTCTGGCAGACTGGTTCAGTGCAAATTTCTCCCCTCCCTCACGCCGAAAAGAAGAAATACTTATCCCAGCTGAATGTAACTTCCCTGTCATTTCAGATGTCCAGGTGAGAACCGCCCTCAGCAAAGCTTAAAAACACAGCATCAATGGGACCTGATGGTATCCCGGGTTGCATGCTACGTGAACTTCGAGGAGCTAAACCCGCACATAAAAATGCTATTTAACCTTAGCCTTACTACAGGATATGTACCTGAGCACTGGTGTACAGCAGCAGTAGTCCCACTCCACAAAGGAGGCACCTCTACAGACCCTGGTAACTACCGCCCCATAAGCTTAACCAGCTTGGTCTGCAAAGCTATGGAAAGAATCCTTATGGAACCCATAAACAGAGACATTGGGGACTTGACACTTGATCCCACCCAGTTCGGCTTTGTAAAGGGCAGATCCTGCCTTTTGAACCTGGTTGACTTTTTTTCGAAACAGTCACTAGAGCCATTGACGAGGGCAAAGCAGTCCATACAGCCTACCTGGACTTGGTTAAAGGACAACTACAGGCAAATGATAAAAAAAACATATATTTTTTATCTAGTCATGATTTTCTGCACCTCCCAAAGCTGCTTTAATCCAAAAAATATTCATTCTTATTTTTATTTGTTTTGTTCTTCTGTCTGCCCTCATGGGGGCAGACATCCCCATGAGACTATTTTCCCTTAATAGGCTAAATCTGTCCCAAAATGCAGTCTGGCAGCTCTGATTGTGAGAACAATTTGCCCCACCTTTTGTTGTCAGATCAGGCTTCCATTCACTTTGAATGGAAAACCTGAAAAATATTCCCACGTTTAACAGTCAGTAGATTGTGTCATTGACTGTCCTGCACTGAGTTTTACAAATGTTGTTCATACTGATGCACTACGCATTTTCTGAAAGAAGCTTGGAAAAGTGTCACCTAATTACAGAGATAAAAAAGACTTTTTACAAAGAGCAATTTTGTTACTGTCAGTTTCTGACCAAGTTACTCCTCCCCTCTCCACTCCTTCTATGAGTCAGAGTCTCAGATTTCCAGCTAGGCTAGGTTCAGCTAATTAGCAACCCTGCATAACAATAGATTTCAAACAAATGTCAGCCTGGTGTGCCACTAAAACTGTCCCCTAATGACTATTTACTCCTTACTGTTGACTTACACATATCCAGGCTAAGTGGTAGAAAAAAAAAAGCACTAATGTGAATTCAACTTTTTGTCTACTATATCAATTTTCTCAACTGGACATAGTGAAAAATCTGCTTTGGAGTGTGTGTAGTGTTTACTGGCTGTCCACATACTTATTTTTGCATGGTTAGTGTAATATAACATAAAATTAACCATACTGCCAAACTTTACTTAACAACTGAATTTTTTTTTCCCTTAACAGTAGCCTTCCTAGGCTCTTATGTCAGCCACTAGTTTCCGTTAAAAAAAACATGGGTGAAGCTATTGTATTTTTTTTGTTCCGGCATATCTCTTAATCTTTTAGCAACACAGTCAACTTGTTGAGAAAGCTTCAAAGTATAAAGTTTTTCTAAGTAGCAGTACTACTCTTTTGGTTCAAATCACACACAGTGCATGAAGTGACATCCACTGCATGATAATTATTCCTACTTGCAATACTTTTCATTGTTTGTTCAAGACAATTCAACAATCAATTTTGATTCCACCATGTCAAGAACAAAAAAGGTGAGGTATGCTAGCCAAAATGCATGATAC
>NC_056744.1:1784195496-1784215211 GCF_019279795.1 Protopterus annectens | reverse complement strand
AAGGCCCATGGGATATATGGAAATGACCCCTTAAGGGCATCAGGTGTTTCAGCTACATGGCTTCTGAATGTCCATGACTTTGTCTTTGGGTACATTCAGGCCAGTAAAGCCAAACCCCACTAGCGATGGCTTTAAATTGACCTTGTCAGTACAACATAAGAGAATAGTTTGGCTATACTTCAGAAACACAGGGTCTTTAAATGTCGTAGACATTCAGAAGTCAGCTTGATTGGGTTTTCCTTGCAGTTTTGTGACCCTTTTACCCTTTGGTTTGGTATATATTATAGTATGTGTGTGTAACATTCTTAACCCATTGAGTATAATTGCTACTAATATTTAAAACATATTTAATCCATCATAATATATAACATCAGTGCCAGCTAGTGACTTTGAATCAAGGGAAGGGGCTTCAGGAAACAACTGAATGGGCAGAGCTAATGGGAATGGGGTGGTGCTGTGATATGGCAGGGAAAAGGCCAGAGCTGTAAAACTCTATGTATAACCTTGCCAAAATATGTCCATAGTGTCTTTTACTTGTGATCTTGTTTTAAAAACCCTGTATGTATGTATATGATTTATTTCTTAATTGCAAAGCTTTTCTCCTGTGACCTCAGCTGAAATTGGGGAGGGCCGCTCACCTAGTCGGACTTTCCCAGTAAAACATGTCAATAAATAACCTGTGATACAACAGGGTTATTCTGAGACCACCTCAGTGCCCACTCTTTATGACCACTTTGACATACATTCCTTGGATGTTAGACTGCAATTTACGAGGACAGCCTTAGGTGAAATGAGCTTTGACCCAAGGATTTCATGGGCCCTGATGTTGCACAATGGTTCCCATGCACACCCCCCCCCCCCCCCCAAAAATCTGGCTTCACACCACCCAGATAGATTACGTCATTCATGTTTTTTTGTACTTAATCTTACTTTTCAGCGTTTTTCCTCCGTTCTTCTAACACAGCCCAGCTGACCAAGACTCCACTATAACAGTGGAGGAAGAAAATGAATAATGCCAGGAACTTGGGGCCACAAGGTATCCAAAGGTTATGGAGTTCTAAATGCCCTGAAGGACATCGTAAAGAGTTTTTTTTTTTTAAATGATCTTTTGAGACAGTGATGCCCTTCGCAAAAACTGCGAGTAAAGAAAGAAATTGTCTTGCTTTTCTTTCAAGGAGAACTAAGGTGTACCTAAAACAATAGTTTCCAATAAGTGAGATGCCAAATGTTTGCAAAAAAGATGTGCAGATCCTGTTTTAGAATACTGCCTACCTTCTTCCCCCTCCAGAAACATAACATTCTTTGAGTTCCTCTGGTTTTATAATGAGGTGAAGGCAAAGCGCAAATGGCCACAGGCATACATTATGCAACTGAGGGTCTGGGGAGGAAACCAGAGTACCTGGACAAAACCTACATAGACAGGTAGTAATATATAGAATCCACACACAAGGGTTTTATAATGAGGTGAAGGCAAAGCGCAAATGGCCACAGGCATACATTATGCAACTGAGGGTCTGGGGAGGAAACCAGAGTACCTGGACAAAACCTACATAGACAGGTAGTAATATATAGAATCCACACACAAGGAATCCACCAAAATATCAAATAAGATGACCGAGTGGGTCAGTGATAATTTGCTATCACCCACAACCTGCCCAGACTGCCACAGGGAGTCACTTACTGTGTACTATTCTGATGAAATGTGAAAACAAAATAGTGCTATCACCCACAACCTGCCCAGACTGCCACAGGGAGTCACTTACTGTGTACTATTCTGATGAAATGTGAAAACAAAATAGTGGCCAATGTGTGCCCCCCCCCCCAAGTAATTTCTCTTTACAGATGGGCCCCATACAAGGAATTGTAATTGATGGGTATGACTGTGACTTTCATACCTCTCAACCTTTTAAAGCCAGAAATCTGGACAAAACCATGTATAATGGGGAGAGAGGCCCAAAAATAGGGACACTTTATTGCTCTTACAAACATAGTTAATAGAATAACAGATTTTGCATTAACATGCATTATTCTGATTTCAACCCTCAATGATTTCCCTGAAAACCACCATTTTATGAAAAACAGACCAAAGGTATGAGGCAAAAATCTGGACAGTTGAGCGGAATGTTGACTGTACTCCGAAGTTCAAGTGAGATGAAATGAATGAATGTAAGCATTCCAAAGGGGAATTTATCTTCTCAGCTTACTGCTGTCATGAATACAGTCTGCAACCCACTGTAACCCCACCTCCCATGTATTTTAACATCTTGACTCAAGAATAAAGTAGAAACCTTTTAAAAAAAAAATAAAATAAAATAAAAATAACTTGGGGTCAAAGGACCAAAAAATAAAAATAACTTGGGGTCAAAGGACCAAAATCAGTGAGGTGGGTAATATACATTCCTGCGTGGCAGTTAGTGTGAGGCTACAGTCCAGAATTACACCTAAATTAAATTATCCTAACCAGCTCTGTGATGCAGGGTTTCTTAACTTTACCCAAGACATGATGGTCTAAAGCATGGGTAGATGAGATTTCTTTTAACATTTAAAGTGCAAATTCTGTCAGTAAACCCTGTTTGCTATCTAGTGGAACATGCTAAGGGCTAACAGTGAAACTGGAGGTTTTGTCCAAGATGGTGGTAGAGGCACTGTTATCTATCCCTCCATGATCGTATCAAATAAATCCGCTATATTGAATAAACATGACCTATACAAGACATGACATTTTGGAGATGGTGTAGGTAGTTGTTAATTAGTAATGCAGTCCATGACTTTATAACTTTACAGCTAATGCTTGTAGTACTGTAATTGCCATTGTCTGCTGTGCTGCCACTTTTTGTGGAAAGGTACTACTGTGGCTCCTCCACATTTCAGGCACCTAGTTTGTGGAGAGACTAAAATTAAAGTGATTTACAAATGAATGTATTATGTGGCCACTTCATACCTGCTTTTTTGCTTTTGAAGACTCTTGATATGATTGAATCTTTTGGAGCCGAATTCATCTTGAAGGATGTTGTTGTCTTTTGGCTTTTCCCAGTTAGGAGTCACCACAGTGGAACTCTGGTCTGCTAATGATTGGCAGTAGATTTTCACAGTGCCGAGTTGCCAGCTCGATGCCCAACCAAGCCAGCGAAGGCACGCCCATTCACACATGTCTTTCGGAATGCCACTCTACCTGCGTGGAGGACATGCAGACTCCACACAGAAGGCACTCCCCATAAACTAGCTGAGAATCGAACGGGAGAACCTCTTGCTGTGAGGCAACAACGCTACTGCTGCACCACCGTGGATTTGAATCCTTCCTGAAGGATATTGGCTATGTTTTCTAGATCACAGTGAGATATGCCATTGAAGTTGTCCAGAGTAGGACCGAGGTATTGCTTCTGAGTTTCCTAATGTAGCTAAAAAAAGCTTTGTGGTCATCCTTGGTATTGGTGGCTACTGTAAGTGAATAACTGGCTTTGCAGTCTCTAATGGTTTACCTAAAGGTCTTGCTTAATGCTTTTAGATCACATCTGTTTTGAGGCAGAGTTTCTAAATTTTTTTTAGGCTAATGACCACAAGGCCCTTTAAGCCTAGCTATACATACCAAATCTGTGATAAGTTCTTAATAAGTGTAAGCAGGGGCCTGGGTGATGAACATTTACAGGTTGCCTGTGTCAATTAAAGGCATATGTGCCAAGCCAGGGATGAATTTTCTGTTCCCATCCAGTTGTCCGGGTTCTACTTAAATTGGTTAGGGAGGAACCCTGCTTCACATGGATGGAGATCTTGTTCCAGAGGTGGTGTAGTCTCTCCAGGAGGTCCTGTTAATATCACAGGTAAGGTTTAAGTCTTTAGACTGTATAATTCTGGTGCTGTTTGTTTTGTGGATATGCAGGAGGTCCATCAGAGTGGGGTCTGACGGTGCCCTGTATGCCAGACATAGATCTCCCATCAACAGCCTGTAGGAGACAGAATACAGGGGGGTGGTCTGCATAGGACATTTTACTTGTGCCCTGTATGCTTTTAGTGCAAAGCCTCCATATATATTATATTATATGTATATATATCTACCATTTGTTGGATATGCCTGGTTAGGTACATACCAAAGGGGGCATTGTACTTGATGGGTCTGATGAATGCCGAATACAGTGGAACAATGACTTCCTTGTACCTAGATGCCATACCTTTGTTTATAAGTTGCACAATGTAAAACTGTTTTCTCAGTGCTGTAGATCCATGATGGTCAAAGGCTAGATTACTGTCTAGGCATGTCCATGACTACTGAATCAGCTCTAAGGGACGTGTTGTCAATGTGATAATTACTGGGGCTGGAGGACTTCCTGAAGGATACTATTGTGCATTTCTTGGCGTTTAGCTTTAGTCCATGGCTCTGACATCAGTTGTTTGTCTGTGTCAACTCTTCCTGGAGAACATTTGCGTCAAGTGTTGGGATTCAATGACTGCTCCTAATTTGCAATCATCTGCAAATTTAGTCAGCCAAAAACCGTAGACATTGGCCTTTACTTCAGAGAAGTAATGCCAAAAAGGAGCCATCCAAGGACCGATCCCTGAGGGAGTCCACGTGTAACTGATCTGTTTGTAGAGGTGGACTCCCCAGTTCTAATTTCCTGAGTCCTGTTTGTGAGTCATTTGGCTCTCCACTAGGTAACATACAGGATTGTAACTAACCTCTTGAGTTTGTCAACAATGCCAGAGTGGGGTATTGTCAAATGCCTTGGCCAGGTCAAGGTAGGCAATGTGAACCATTTTGCCTTCATCCATTGCTTTGGTGGCCTTTTCAAAGTCATCCACCAGATTGAGTAAGGCTTACCTACCTGAGTAGGCATGATGGGGTGGGCAGGATTTTATTAAGGCTGAAGGTTATAACTAAGTAACCAGATTTGGCAAGGGAGGTAGCATTTAATGGGGGTGGATTGGAGGGGGGATCACTTGGTGAGGACACAATCAAGAGTTAACACCCCTGATAGGGATAGTTTGTACTAGGAAATTGTCTACAAAATGAAGGAATATCTGGGTGTAACTTAATGGTGGTTGCATATGTTAGCCAATTTACTAACCGGAAATTAAAGACTCCAGTAATAAGGATATTTAGCTGTTAGCTTTTCAATTTGGTTTAGATGATCGGTGTGCTCTGAAGGGGGCATAAAACAGGAATGGTACTTAGCAATGACATGGCAGCGGTTTTTGTTGAGATACCAACCTAGAACTTTTACAGGTCCTTGTGTGGAGTGCAAGACCTGACTTAATGGAAAAGTTCCTAATAACTAAAGATTTGCCCCTCCATTTGCTGAGGTCCGGAATGCAAACTGTGCACAGCAGACTCGTAAGGAGGAGGCCCTGTCAGTGTTCTCAAAGTCTCAGTAAGTACACAAATGTAGGTGTCCCTGAAGGGAAGGTGGACATAAAGTTCAGATGCTTGAACAGTGCAACCCTGATGTTTGAATTGGAATTTATTTGGGGTTGGGGGTATGCTCATTATTTTGTAGTTTCTTAAAATAAGCATGGGGAGCAAAAGTTCTGAACATTACACAAAGCCATATGCCCAGAAGGGCAGCCTGTCCTTGCAAAGCAAGAGGAGCTATTGACAAACTTTAACCATGCAGATATGCAGTGGATCCCTGTAGAATGGCAGATATGCAGTGGATCCCTGTAGAATGGCAGATATGCAGTGGATCCCTGTAGAATGGCAGATATGCAGTGGATCCCTGTAGAATGGCAGATATGCAGTGGATCCCTGTAGAATGGCACCAGTTATCAAGACAATCATCGCATTCATTATTTTTTCTTTGAACTTAATCAACACTTCTATTAAAGGGAGGAATAATCCTCAATATTAGGGGCGTACCTTCCTTGGAGATATTAGATGGAAGGATCCTGTTGCGAGGATCCTTAACACCAAGGAGACAGCTGACTATAGTTATTTCCTTATCCATCCTGTCAAATTCATTTCGTTTCTGACAACGGAATTACCTGTAACAAGGCCTTGAGATATGAATTGGGTCTGTGTGACCCTTTTAGGTCATACTTGCAGTGTTGTAGTGCCTCAAGTGACAGGCGTTCCATTTAAACTTGTATGTTTTAATTAGCTGTAGCAGAAGATGATTAACGAAAAAAAGAAAAAACCTTACATTGTATGCCTGTTGCTTCAGATGCCCTGTCCCAAGTGTTAAGGTGAGACGTGCTTAAAGTACAACCTGAAAAACAGTTTCTGTGAGATAAACCTTGAGCTGCTGTATACATATTGACTGGAAAGAGATTTCTTGAAATATACCCCTCCCCCAAAATGGCTGTTTTTATTACAGGTGTTTAATTTTTTACAGGTGTAAACATGTAATGATCCTGTTCTAGAAGTGAAGAGCCTTTCATAAGAGGGTTGAGACGGGACTAGGCAAAACCTGTAAGGGTTGAAGGATCAAAGAAGGTAAGAGCATTACTTTTGTCATAGTAAGAGGGGGACCTCACTGTCAAGTTGTCACAGCTGAGAGAAACACACATGCTTGTTTTTGTTGCAGTCTCTGATGTTGATTGTCTCCTTAAGCAGAATGACTCCTGCAGAAGAAAAAATGACATTTGGATATGTTCAGTAGACCTCTCCTTTTGTGTATTTAGACGTCCAAGTGTATGCTTGAAGAAATGCTGTCAGCATGGTGGTTCTAATAAGCCAGTAAACTAATAGTGTAACCCCCTTCCACAAGTTATATATCCCCACCCAAATGCTTGTGACCCAAGTCTGACTAAAAGTTACAAGTGAATGATGGTGTAGTCCTGCGAAATGGGATGATGAGCCTTTTCACTGATACCATGCCTTTGTAATGGCACCGCACGGTAGGAAAGAGAATTCTTCACCATACCTCTTACCATTTCTCCATACTTTGTGAGGTTGCAGGGTGGATTTGGCTGTGGACCTCGATGAAGGTGGGTTAGAGTATGAGGAAGACACAGACCTTGCAGTTGGGACGACTTCTCATGTACCAAGTTCCTCAGCTGCTGTGGATTGGTAATAACTTGATACCCTGTGGCCCTATGAATGGGTCAGTTAGTACTGTCCCCTGTGTGAGACCTACCGAGTCTGCACAATAAGAGGTGGGGAGGACACCAGTGTTGCACCAGTGAGTGTCAGAAAAAAAATGGGAGGAGAAAACTCCCTAGGTATCTTGTAGTTTAAAGAAAAAAAAGTTCCCACTGCATCATAATACATTTCCCAGATCAGATTTCCAAAGTATGGACATAGTCTAAAGTGCTGTGGCCCTCTCCTAAGATTGTGTTTACCAGTTCATAGGTGCAGTAGTAGTTGGGACACTGCTCAGAGTAGCCAGGAGACACCGGCTTGCAAGTAACTCGCATCAGGACTCCATTAGTGATGTTGACTGAAGAAAATGGAGGGGGTACTTGGTGCCAAATTTCAACAGAATAAGGTAATGAAGCCTGACTGCATATAGGTGGTGTACCTGGTGTGTAAAGACTGCTTTTTAATGCACTGTGTAGCCTGATTCTGTAGTTGCCACTGCTTTATAGAAAGTGGTGTAGAAAAGCAGTAGTTACTTTGTAGTATGTGTGATGGTGTGTGCATGATCCAGAAGCCGTACCATGAGATGTTGAAAATGGACATACTTTGACAGATCTGACAATCGGGATGTTTGACATAGAGGTGTGGGTAGTGCACAAGAGGCAAATTCGAGGTAAATGAGTAGAAATGAAATAATTGTGCAAAACATTGGAAATTATTTATTTAAGGAAAGTGTTGGCTTTTAGATCCTTATCTATAAAAAGGTTTTGTGGGTGCGTGCGTGTGCTTTTGCACTAGGCCTGTGCTCCTCAGTGTTCATTTAAAATATTGGGTAAATGAGAGGAGAGTACGTCATTCTGCCCAACATACATCTATATGAGACAAATAGCATAACTTGTTAGTATAAAGGTAAATTGAAGGCATTTGTCATCATATCTATAAAGTCAATAAAAATAGAAACGCTGTTGCTATTTCGTAGGTACCTCTCCCTATAAAAACAGCGCAAACAAGTAATGATAATATTGGGAGGGTACGAAGGCAGATACCAATACCTTGCATAAACAAGGCTATATCTAAGTTCTTATTTAGTCACACAAAGTCTTACAGAGTACGTAAATCTTCTCAAAGCCTTTTGGCACTAAACGAACATCAACCACCTCGCTCCACAGACAGTCTTCATTTCGCTATGGATAAGAAGCGGACAAACGTACTTCTTTCTTTCTTAAAAAGTTTTATTTGGCTAGCGCTTTCACCCGTAGGCTTCCTCAGGCCATAAAAATATATAATCAATTTCAAAGAATTTTATACAATCTCATGTGATGTCAGTGAGATCATTTCTTGTCATCATAATAATTAATTCATTAACATATTTAATTGTTACAAACTTAATTTATACATCAAATGCATCAATTTTTAGAAACCATACATTTAAAATTATTAAAAATTATATAATTTCATGCATAACTAAACTTGAGCAATTTTTAAAAAGTCAAGCATTTTTTAAAAATCAAGCATTTCTAAAAAGTCACATCCATATGTCATTCTATTAAGAAGTTTTTTACATATGACATTATATGGACCTTATAATAAATAAAATTATACGAATATATAAATTCATATACATATCTATATATATGTGTACACCATAAACATTAATTCTCCCTTATTTATGTATGTCCTATTCATATATTAACTTTCAATTTCCTAGCCTTTAACACAGGTTTTATAGGAACTCTATCATTCAAACCTGGTGAATGATCAGCTCTAAGCTTAATAATCCATCTCATTTCGTTCTCCTCAGTTCTATTTACTATATCACCACGTCTAATGGTTACACAATTCTTCTGTATAGCCAGGAATTTAAATTCATGGTCTATGGATGTATTAAGAACATGTTTCGATAGAGCATTATTTAAAGATTTTGTTCTAATATTATACAAATGATCTCTGATGCGGTCCCTTAGTCGTCTATCCGTCTTGCCCACATAAAATGCAGGGCAATGTGTGCAGATAGCAAGGTAGACAACATGGGCTGTATCACATGTAGCTTGTACAGAAAACTTAAATTCTTGCCGTGTAACAGGATGTATAAAACTAGCAGCATCATCAATGGACGCACAGTATCTACACTTATGACAGGGTTTAGTTACTCCAGTTACTTTATTCTGATGCCCACTTCCTACTCTATTTGGGCCACACAACAATCTATATAAATTCATTTTATTTTTATATATAAACCTAGGGTAATCACCTACTACACCTAGAATTCTAGAATCCACTGTCAATATTTGCCAGTATTTCTGGTATATATTTCTTATATCCATGGCATCCTGTGTATAATGCATTAATATTTGAACCTCTTCACCTTTACCTTTACTATTATCATTATTATTATCAACTGGGTCTAGTTCCACCCTCTTATTAGCAAAATATGGATGGGCTACATCTGCTCTCATTCGCTCTACTTTACATAATTCCTGATCTATGTCATCTATCCCATATGATCTATCTATTAATTGTTTCAGGGTACTTAATTCATTTCTGTATCCATTGTCGGTGGAGTTCAAACGTGACACCCTCATTCCCTGTCCTTTAATTATGTTTTTAAATACAAATCCGGGGTGCATGCTACTTCTATGTAGCAATGAATTCCTATAACAACTTTTCCTGTATACCCCTGTATTAAGAAGACCATCCGATAACTTCTCAACGTACACATCCAAGTAAGGTATTTTTGCTAAAGAGGCTTCCATAGTAAAATTTAAATACTCAGTGACCGAGTTTACCTTTACTAAAAATTCATTCAATTTATCTCTCTCTTGAGTACCATACAAGGAACAAATCATCCACAAATCGTGTATAAAATTTTACATTCTCCTTAAATTCATTCATTTCAAATAGGTACTTCTCCACCCAATCAGCCATTACTAGGTTGGCGTAGCTATTGGCACATGATGTGCCCATAGCTACGCCATCTTTCTGTATGTATGCTTGATTATTAAATATAAATACATTGTTATACAATACTAATTCCATCAGGTCACAAATCATGTCAATGTATGTGGGCTTCGGAGACGTCTCCAACACATTCTATGCCTTCTTTATTGGGAATAGATGTAAATAAAGATTGAGCATCTAATGTCACTAGCCAAAAATGATTATTATCACTAGGTACCTTGGGCATCTGTTCATATAACATTATTAAAAATTGCTTAGTGTCTCTCAGTATATGTAAATAATTATTAACCACTGGTCTAAGTAAAGATTCTAAATATAGCGATATAGGTTCAGTTACCCATCCTCTCCCTGCGACTATGGGTCGCATGGGTGTTTATGGATTTTTGGAACCCCTTGTATACAAGGTATTGTAGGATGATTAATTATACAGAAATTGTATAAACTCTCTCCTAATCTTTCTTGTAAATGTAACATATTCAGGGTCCTAGAAACCCGCTCAATTACTTTATCCACTCTATTTAATCCAATCCTAGTATAATATTGTTCATCTTTTAGCATCTCTTCCATACTTCTAATATATTGCTCCATGTCCATAATTACAACAGGTCCGCCCTTATCAGCAGGCCTTATTATATTACGATCACAAATCATTCAATGCTCTACGTTGCTTAGAAGTTAAATTACCATACCACCTTCTTTCACTATTCCTTTTATCATGTTTATATAATTCTTGTTCAACCAGTTTTGAATATGCATCAATCAATGGATGTAAGTTCGGTATAAAAGTACTAGGTTTCCTAAGCTGATGTCTATCATGTGTACCTTGGCCAAAATCTAACTTTAGTTGTAAATTGCGTGTAAATAACTTTAAATCAACAATTGTTTGTGTTACATCACTTTTGATAGATGGTATAAATTTAAGTCCTTTCTCTAGGACTATTCTTTCATCTACAGATATTTCTCTTTTGGATATATTCCAAACTAGGGATTCTTGGTCCCTTGCCACATTTTCTTCAACGTTGGCCCTACATACTCCTGGTCTGCTGCTCTCTTTTTCTGTCGCCCCCTGCTCATTGAGCGGTCCCTTCCCCCTCTCCATTGTTCTGCTATGGGGAAAGGGGCCGTACTATGTGGGCCATTGATCCCCTTATGTTCTAGGCTGGTATTACTAGCCTTTTTCCTTCCTAATACTTTTATTGTATCTGATTCAGCTATTTCTATTATTTCATCCAATGATGTGGTTTCTTTTCTATTAAGCTCTTTTCCTTCCTTATTAAGAATAGGTAAAAATACATCATTGGAGGCATTCTCATTATGTATTAATGCTGTAGTAACCATTGCATTTGCTTTTTTATTTATTGAAACGTTCTCCTTTCTGACAATAGATTTCCCTTTAGTTATAGTATTATCACATATAATACTTATTGGTACACCATTGTTTTCATTTCTACCATTTACAACATATTTACCATCCATTTTACCAAATCTATCTGTCTTCACTTGGCCTGAATAGGCCTGAGCCTTCGGCCAAGTGAAGACCTGCCCTTTAGAGAAATCTTGTACATCCCTTTTAATTTTACCTTGTTTCTGCTCAAGTAACTTTTTTTCATATAAATAAACATCATCCAACAATTTTTCCAACATATTATCCAATATTGCACACGGAAATATCTCTTATAAATGTAAAAGTAGGCAATTAATAGTTCCATGTAGCGCATCCTCTTTTCTATGTTTATCTGCTGCCACATGTATAACAAATCGGGGTATAGAGTACCTGTGGTGGGCATTTTTAAAATGCGTAGTCCTCGTGGAATTATCTTCCGATTGATACAGACCTCAAAGTGTTGGCGCTGCAACTGTAGTTTCTTTAATTTGATAAAATTATGTTCCATTTCGCCCAAAAGTGTTGATAAGCCCTTACAATCCATTTGAACAGTTCCTTCCTCCACAGAGTCAGAAATGACATCATACGCAAGCAGCGGGTTCACATCACCGGCAACAGCGTTTTCAAATCTGGATTTGCTGATGTTAACTACTTCTGGTTTATACGGCAACTCTATAGCTGTAGATGGTAATTCTGCCATGTTCACGATAGAGACAGAAAACAATCAATAAAAATAGAAACGCTGTCGCTATTTCGTAGGTACCTCTCCCTATAAAAACAGCGCAAACAAGTAATGATAAGAGTGTTGGGAGGGTACAAAGGCAGAAACCAATACCTTGCATAAACAAGGCTATATCTAAGTTCTTATTTAGTCACACAAAGTCTTACAGAGTACGTAAATCTTCTCAAAGCCTTTCGGCACTAAACAAACATCAACCACCTCGCTCCACAGACAGTCTTCACTTCGCAATGGATAAGAAGCGGACAAACGTACTTCTTTCTTTCTTAAGTTTTATTTGGCTAGCGCTTTCACCCGTAGGCTTCCTCAGGCCATAAAAATGTATAATCAATTTCAAAGCATTTTATACAATCTCATCTGAAGTCAGTGAGATCATTTCTTGTCATCACAATAATTAATTCATTAACCTATTTAATTGTTACAAACTTAATTTATACATCAAATGCATCAATTTTTAGAAACCATACATTTAATTTCATGCATAACTAAACTTAAGCAATTTTTAAGTCAAGCATTTTTTAAAAATCAAGCATTTCTAAAAAGTCACATCCATATGTCATTCTATTAAGAAGTTTTTTTACATATGACATTATATGGACCTTATAATAAATAAAATTATACAAAAATTCATATACATATCTATATATGTGTACACCATAAACATTAATTCTCCCTTACTTATGTATGTCCTATTCGTATATTAACTTTCAGTTTCCTAGCCTTTCACACAGGTTTTATAGGAACTCTATCATTCAAACCTGGTGAATGATCAGCTCTAAGCTTAATAATCGAATAATAGAAGTATTAGGAAGGAAAAAGGCTAGTAATACCAGCCTAGAACATAAGGGGATCAATGGCCCACATAGTAAGGCCCCTTTCCCCATAGCAGAACAATGGAGAGGGGGAAGGGACCGCTCAATGAGCAGGGGGCGACAGAAAAAGAGGGCAGCAGACCAGGAGTATGTAGGGCCAACGTTGAAGAAAATGTGGCAAGGGACCAAGAATCCCTAGTTTGGAATATATCCAAAAGAGAAATATCTGTGGATGAAAGAATAGTCCTAGAGAAAGGACTTACATCACTTTTGATAGAAGGTATAAATTTAACACAAACAATTGTTGATTTAAGTTATTTACACGCAAGTTAGATTTTGGCCAAGGTGCACATGATAGACATCAGCTTAGGAAACCTAGTACTTTTATACCGAACTTACATCCATTTATTGATGCATATTCAAAACTGGTTGAACAAGAATTATATAAACATGATAAAAGGAATAGTGAAAGAAGGTGGTATGGTAATTTAACTTCTAAGCAACGTAGAGCATTGAATGATTTAAAGAGTTATCGTAATATAATGATAAGGCCTGCTGATAAGGGCGGACCTGTTGTAATTATGGACATGGAGCAATATATTAGAAGTATGGAAGAGATGCTAAAAGATGAACAAATTGGATTAAATAGAGTGGATAAAGTAATTGAGCGGGTTTCTAGGACCCTGAATATGTTACATTTACAAGGAAGATTAGAAGAGAGTTTATACAATTTCTGTATAATTAATCATCCTACAATACCTTGTATACAAGGGGTTCCAAAAATCCATAAACACCCATGCGACCCATAGTCGCAGGGAGAGGATGGGTAACTGAACCTATATCGCTATATTTAGAATCTTTAGACCCTGAATATGTTACATTTACAAGGAAGATTAGAAGAGAGTTTATACAATTTCTGTATAATTAATCATCCTACAATACCTTGTATACAAGGGGTTCCAAAAATCCATAAACACCCATGCGACCCATAGTCGCAGGGAGAGGATGGGTAACTGAACCTATATCGCTATATTTAGAATCTTTACTTAGACCAGTGGTTAATAATTATTTACATATACTGAGAGACACTAAGCAATTTTTAATAATGTTATATGAACAGATGCCCAAGGTACCTAGTGATAATAATAATTTTTGGCTAGTGACATTAGATGTTCAATCTTTATTTACATCTATTCCCAATAAAGAAGGCATAGAATGTGTTCGGAGACGTCTCCAAGTGGAGTATTCTTCTAAGCCCACATACATTGACATGATTTGTGACCTGATGGAATTAGTATTGTATAACAATGTATTTATATTTAATAATCAAGCATACATACAGAAAGATGGCGTAGCTATGGGCACATCATGTGCCAATAGCTACGCCAACCTAGTAATGGCTGATTGGGAGGAGAAGTACCTATTTGAAATGAATGAATTTAAGGAGAATGTAAAATTTTATACACGATTTGTGGATTTGTTCCTTGTATGGTACTCAGATAGAGATAAATTGAATGAATTTTTAGTAAAGGTAAACTCGGTCACTGAGTATTTAAATTTTACTATGGAAGCCTCTTTAGCAAAAATACCTTACTTGGATGTGTACGTTGAGAAGTTATCGGATGGTCTTCTTAATACAGGGGTATACAGGAAAAGTTGTTATAGGAATTCATTGCTACATAGAAGTAGCATGCACCCCGGATTTGTATTTAAAAACATAATTAAAGGACAGGGAATGAGGGTGTCACGTTTGAACTCCACCGACAATGGATACAGAAATGAATTAAGTACCCTGAAACAATTAATAGATAGATCATATGGGATAGATGACATAGATCAGGAATTATGTAAAGTAGAGCGAATGAGAGCAGATGTAGCCCATCCATATTTTGCTAATAAGAGGGTGGAACTAGACCCAGTTGATAATAATGATAATAGTAAAGGTAAAGGTGAAGAGGTTCAAATATTAATGCATTATACACAGGATGCCATGGATATAAGAAATATATACCAGAAATACTGGCAAATATTGACAGTGGATTCTAGAATTCTAGGTGTAGTAGGTGATTACCCTAGGTTTATATATAAAAATAAAATGAATTTATATAGATTGTTGTGTGGCCCAAATAGAGTAGGAAGTGGGCATCAGAATAAAGTAACTGGAGTAACTAAACCCTGTCATAAGTGTAGATACTGTGCGTCCATTGATGATGCTGCTAGTTTTATACATCCTGTTACACGGCAAGAATTTAAGTTTTCTGTACAAGCTACATGTGATACATTCCATGTTGTCTACCTTGCTACCTGCACACATTGCCCTGCATTTTATGTGGGCAAGACGGATAGACGACTAAGGGACCACATCAGAGATCATTTGTATAATATTAGAACAAAATCTTTAAATAATGCTCTATCGAAACATGTTCTTAATACATCCATAGACCATGAATTTAAATTCCTGGCTATACAGAAGAATTGTGTAACCATTAGACGTGGTGATATAGTAAATAGAACTGAGGAGAACGAAATGAGATGGATTATTAAGCTTAGAGCTGATCATTCACCAGGTTTGAATGATAGAGTTCCTATAAAACCTGTGTTAAAGGCTAGGAAATTGAAAGTTAATATATGAATAGGACATACATAAGTAAGGGAGAATTAATGTTTATGGTGTACACATATATAGATATGTATATGAATTTATATATTCGTATAATTTTATTTATTATAAGGTCCATATAATGTCATATGTAAAAAAATCTTCTTCATAGAATGACATATGGATGTGACTTTTTAGAAATGCTTGATTTTTAAAAAAATGCTTGAATTTTTAAAAATTGCTTAAGTTTAGTTATGCATGAAATTATATAATTTTTAATAATTTTAAATGTATGGTTTCTAAAAATTGATGCATTTGATGTATAAATTAAGTTTGTAACAATTAAATATGTTAATGAATTAATTATTGTGATGACAGGAAATGATCTCACTGACATCACATGAGATTGTATAAAATGCTTTGAAATTGATTATATATTTTTATGGCCTGAGGAAGCCTACGGGTGAAAGCGCTAGCCAAATAAAACTTTTTAAGAAAGAAAGAAGTACGTTTGTCCGCTTCTTATCCATAGCGAAGTGAAGACTGTCTGTGGAGCGAGGTGGTTGATTTTGTTTAGTGCCGAAAGGCTTTGAGAAGATTTACGTACTCTGTAAGACTTTGTGTGACTAAATAAGAACTTAGATATAGCCTTGTTTATGCAAGGTATTGGTATCTGCCTTTGTACCCTCCCAACACTCTTATCATTACATCTATAAAATCCATCACAGACACTTGTAATGTATCAAATGTAGGGCAAGTGAGCCACATCTTTGCATTAATGCATCTAGATTTTATGTAGAGCTAATGTATTGAGATTTGCATTTTGTTTTGCAGGATAGTACAGTGTGCGTTTTTGGGTCCCTGTGTGTCTCCTGGTATGCTTATTAGGTTAACCCTTGGGATCCACAGTTGCTCATCAGAGTTGCATCTTGGAATGTTGATGTATCCTTTGCCCTCTGTAAAGGATTTCCACCCAGTCAGTTGATCTCCTTTTGTGCAAGTAAGTAGCCAAATTTTGTAAAGTGCTGCAACAGTTTATGGTAGGGGCTAGGATTAGGACATGTTTTCATTCTACCACAGGCCCATAAGGTTGGTTATTATTGCACTTACAAAAGTGGCAAGGGAACCTTTGGCCATCTTGTCCCTTTACAAAGACTGGAACCAATGGCCATCCCCAAGGATTGTGCTTGTACTGAGTATCTCAAAAATTGTAAGGGAAGGAGAACATCCCGAGAGAGGTTCATTAGTGACCTTACAAGATGGAGCGTGGTCCCTTTTGTCCTTGAGTGTGACTTTATATTGGAGACAGAAGCGCACGTAATCTAATGAAGAGCTGACCACCACAGTGAGCTGACCACCACAGTGAGTAGAGGTCTTTCCTCCTCCTTGTTGTCTGCCTAGTTTTCCAAGACCAAGTCTTATTATTTGATTTTTTTTGTCTCATCACTTGCTGGTTGCAAACAATCTTTTTAATGTAGTCTTCCTCCTTATGTGACCCTTCTTGAGCAAAGTTGTATTAATTACATTGGTAGATTGTTTTATGCATTATGTGTTGGAGAAAGGCTTCCTCAAAATGTCTCCTAGAAGTGCTGTAGGTGTAGCTGATATTTTGATATGACATCTGTAACGAACAGTAAGTATTGTGACAATAGGTCACACAACTAAATTTCCAGCTACCTACCACACCCCAGTGGTGTACGTCTTGGATGAGAAAGGGGGTTATTAACTCTGAAAGGAAGAGAAACACAACACACTCACAATTTCCAGTGCAGTAATGCTGTTTAGAGGTGTATATTTGGCTTAATAGTTACAGGTTGTACAAATGACAAATTTTCTTGATGGAAGGAGGAAATCCTGTATGTATTCCTGCACAATGAATCTATCCACTTACACAACTGGACCCTGCACAGCTTTCATTCTGTACCCACCCCCTTCCCTGCCAGCTGCTCTTCTTTAATTTTTGACTGCCTTCCCAAGTATACATTGTATGACTCATGAAGAAAAGGCAGGCCATAAACTTGCCACCCTCTCAATGAGAAAATATCTCTTGTCTGATATGAAGCTAATCTCTTCAGTCTTTTATAGTCATGTCACCCCAGCATCCTGCTCACTGCATAGACTAGACTGACCATGCTTAGATAGACTAGACTGACCATGCTTAGATCCATCAGACTTCCCTCACATTCCAAGTTCTGTAACCTTCATCCATCAAGGTAAACCATCTTTGAATGCCTTCTGGCAGTCATTCTTTGCCCTCATACTATTCAGTCACACTTCTCTTGTTCTGTTTGTCAGGACATTTGTTTGTCCTGAATGTCTGTCTGCTTTTGTCTCATTCCTTTTGTTCCCTCCTTCATGCATAGTGGAGTCCCCTCCCCCCACTTAACTACATTGGTGTTCCTTTCTCATCAGTCTCAACCTTGGTCTTTCTGAACAGCCAGTACCAGTAATACCCCATTCTGTGTCCTCTGTGGCTGTGGTCTTAGTGATCCTTAGCTGACCTACTTTCCTTCCTTGGGATAGTCGCTGACCATTAGCACCATATGGGATAGAGTCTTAGGCCTCTGCCACTGACCATCAGCACCGTACGTTCCTGCTCTCCACTTATTTTTTTTTCCCCTGTCACATTTTCATGTTTTGGCATTCAGTTGTTGCTTTTTTTGGTGGGGGTACATATATAAGCATACAGCTTACCTGACAAATCAGATTCACTTATTTTATGCGTCGTATGCGTGCCCTATACAGCTGTCGTACAGGAAGGCACATAAGCAGTATTTTTTTCTTGTAGCTGATTCTGTCTGCACTCTGATCCTTGCCAAGTTTGAGCAGGTTAACTTCAAAGTAAACTGAATAATGTATAGCATGCTTAGCAGATACGACTTCATGTTTCTGTATCCTTGGCTTATCAAACCCACAATCTCTCATATATTTCAGTTTGTTATGTTGTTCACTGCAGCCAGCTGTGACATCATATACCTTGCAATGACCTTGTCAGGTAACAGCAGTGACTGAACTGTTCTTTTTAGCTATGTTGATGATTTCTTCTTGTGTAGCAAAATATTTCATTTGGGTTATACTTGAGTTTGCATCTGTTGCTCACTTTTTGTCTGCATTTTGAATATTTACAGATTCTTATGCAGAACCTACACCAATGAATGCCAAAAAAGATGACAGAATCCCTCTGAGCACTTTAACAGGTGAGAGTCACTCCAGGCTTCAGCAGCTGATGACACCACAAATATTGGTAAGATGGAGAAATGCTAACAAGACAAAATATTAATGTGGTTTCATCATTCCTCATATTGTATGTAACTCAGTTTAACAGTAAAGTACCAGAATTATCTGGCACTGACCAGTACCACTAGTATCAGTGGGACCTTGAGCAGAATCTTTCGCCTTCTAGAATTTCTCCATTCCATGTTTCTTCATTCCATTTCTGTGGTACTGAAGTATCTTGTGATCCCTGTCATGGACTTGTTTTGCGGTGGTAGTGATTAATCACCAGAGGGTTGGGCCACAGTGACTCTTATGATGAACATTGGATATTTTTTTGAAAATTCTCTTCTCAATTGAGCCCTTACATTCTCAACTGGCTAATTTTTCTTCTGCCTGGCAACAGGAGAGATTGGGGAAGACTGTGAGAACTGGAGACAGACGGCCATCTTTGTGCACAAGTCTGGGGAGTTGTACTTATTACTTCCCATGGTGACCCAGCGCTTGCAGTACTATCCCAGTTTTTGTGTGTGCTACTTCATACACCCACCCTCATGCCCTGCCGTCAGACTCTGCAGTGCTTGGACGACCAAAGCTGCTGATTTTTATGCTGCTTGCAGTTTGTCAGTCTCCACAAGGTGTCAGTCTTGCAGTCAGCTGAACTGGACCAGTTCCCTCCTCCTGGTATGGGCAGACCTACTTCAGTGTCTCCCACTTCCCTTAGGCTGGCTTCGAGTTGCTGGAGTTGTATAATTGTTTCGTACTGGTACATGAAGGAGCCAGGGGAAAGTCCTCTTAATTTTAGTTGCTTCTTCTTTTCATTTCCTTCAGTAAACTGCAAGTTATGTTTTATTGCACTCCTCCCAAGTGAGAAAGTGAGGGACATGCAGCCACCAGATTTTACCACTTCCTGAGTGACAGCGGGCAATTTTATAACTGAGAAGGTAGTTTGTTGCAAATTCTGTGTTGCATCAACTTTTAATTTTTTTATGTACATCTCA